>NW_009595381.1:10000-15377 GCF_000690535.1 Cariama cristata | reverse complement strand
CGATCTTAACTTTAAATACCACAGTGGTGAGCCAGGTGCACTTTTTACCTTAACAGAGTGCCTGGGAATAAGAGCAAGATCCTGCCCACTCATTGCTCTTGAATTAGAGCAGGGTGAAGCACACGCACCCCAGCATCGTTGGAGCACAGACAGGTCCCTCATGCTCTCTCTGTTACAGCTCTGTCGAAGATATCAACTATTGGTTCAATATCCTCGTTCCCGTCTTCCACAGCCTCACAACCAGACTTGGGATTCTGCCATCTTCCAACTAAACTGACACCGGGGAGTTCTGATTAATGATAAATAGTCAGATTCGGAGTACAGATATAAAGGTAGTTTCAAACAAATCTATTGGTAATAGAGCAAAAATCTATTTTGACCTCCACAGCCTGAAGCATAACAGCTTTATCCAAATGTCATTGACTGGCCTGGGGAAATCAAGACCTCAGTCTTGCAAATCTTTGCTGTTTTGAAGGGCCTGGTTCAAATAGCAACTGCACATTGCTGAACAGTTTTCAGTAGTTTCTAGCATTTGAACAAACCATTTCACATAATGCAGGGAGGACTCAAGAGAGGCTAATATTAAAAAAAAAAGGGCTTTTTTTTTTTCCTTGTTATTTAGTACTCTATTGATAAAGGTTAACACCCTAAGCCTTGTAAAAGTGCATTTTCAGGTTCAGTTGACTCCTGAACTCTAGGCATACTAAATACACAGCACTGCCTTGTCAATTCCCTCAATTAACTGAAATTCTTCTTTCTTTTTTTTTGCTAATTATGAATCCTTGTTTGCTATAATCATAATCCAAAGACTCTCAAAAATGTTGATTAGAAACAGCTTAAGATTTGGCAAAAATTGCACATGATGGCTATAACAACTACCTGTTTAATGCTGCTACCGTACCAACATATTGTAAAAGTTTAGACATTTCAGCGAGTGGTTTCTCTCTCTCAAGGGATTTTGTCCTTGACATACCAAATAAACCATCTCCTTCCCCCACAAATGCTAAATAATTGCATCTCAATTCTCATGTCGCTCTACATTTATGCAAAAATTATTGTGGATGTTTATTTAGGTATGTTACACTTGCACCAGTGTTATAGGCTGAGACTTGAGGTAAATGAGCTTCCTGACCCTTCTAGTGCATGGCAGCTCTCTAACAGAAAATGGCTTTAGCTTATATTAAAGCTGTTTTACAGATGATAATTTCTTGTTCTTTTACAGAGACAATTAACCACATTGTTTCACATCTTGTTGTACACTTTTGGCATACGATTTTTGTTTAAAGAGTATTAGATTCCACCATACTTTCTCAGGTTGTTTTTTTTTTTTTTTCCCCTAAGGTGCTAAATGTTTAACATTGGTTAGCATATTTGATTATAGGAAAAACAGAAGATAATTTGCTGTCAATTCAGGTTTGAGTGTCGATATTTCTCCCCCCTGTAGTTTATAATGAAAAGTTTGAAGATAGCTTTAGAACATCATTTTTTTCAACATAATAGATTCCCCTCCATCTCTAGTTTTGATGCCATATTCATACAGAGTCACAGTACAGGAGCTCACAGTCCAGTCCACAGTAGCCCAGTGTGCAAGCATTGCATGTTTATGTCATTCTTTATCTCATAAAGTTCCTATACAATGCAGAAATAATTCAGAATTTAGGTTGTTTTGAATGCAGGACTTTCCCCAAAAGGATGAGGAAAAAGAACATTGAAAACAAAATCCCAAAATCTTTAGCCTAATAAACAGTCTTCCAAGCATCAATTCTGAAGAAATAGGTTAAATATAATATGGTCCCTCTCTCCTAGATCAGGTCACTGCTCTGGTGTACTATGTACTGACAATTTTGCAAGGAACTCCTGGAAAAAGAAGTTATATCTACCTTAAGCTTCACATGTTTGTGTGAATTGCTTTCTTCCTCATTCTGTATGCTCTTTAAAATTAACTCTGTCAGGCTTGAGGCTTAATTTCATACTGCGTACTCCAAAAGGCATTTTAGGTGTATGTAAAGGTGGCAACAATTAGTAAAATACTTTCTTAAATAACATCACATCACAGATTATCTCGGGAAGATCAAGAGGACGGGTGGTTTTATTAAAATAGGGAACCAATCCCTTATGCTTTCTTCCCTTGCTGAAGTGTTCAGATTGAATCCAACTCTTGTGGTTGCTCTCTCCCTCCCTCCCAACAGTTAAAGTCATGTAAAAGATTATAACATAATGTAAACAAGATTAAACATGCAACACTAAACTTTGATCCTTTTCAAAGGATATAAAATGTCTAAGAACAGGACAACTTTTTTTTATTCTTGGATACCTTTTCAAAATATGTTGGTTTTTGTGCTTTCACTGTGCAAACAGCTCCACCTTTTATGTTTTGTATATAATCCAAGCCTGAAACCTTATTTAGGGTGCCGATTCCTTAAAAATTTTTAAGAGGTCAGAATGCACATGACAAAATACATTGACCAACACAGGTGCATTGCAAAAATCTCCATAACAGTTCCTATGGTATCCCATTGGCACTTCTGTCCATTTTGAAATATTTCCAAACACTAGTACTCTGAAGAGCCTTTTGCAGGGTGCCAAAATACATTATTTCCAATTATAAAGTCCAAAGGCGTTTGTCACTTTAAAAAGTAACGAAATGTGATTTACTGCTTTTAAGTGTTAGTTTTTATGTTTTCATTAGAACCACTGTTCGGTGGCTTTCTGTTGAGTATTCATAAAATCCTGCCTGCCAGATAATTGTATTGCATTAATATGGTATGAATAAATGAAAGCAGTAATTATGGTTTTATTCTTTATTTTGCAATTTACAGTTTGCTTTGCTTCAATGGTACAAGATTATCATGTCTGAAACAATATCACATAGTAATTTGTTTTAGGACTCTTCAAAACATACACATATAGAGAACCCCACCCAGAGTAATTGGATGGCTAGCATAAAGCATATGTAGATTAGACTATTATATTTTCTTTCTGTCAGGCTTTGACTGATCCTCAGGAATTGTGCAAGATGGCAGGAAAAAATATCTGGTTTTATCAAGTTCAAGTTTTTTAAAATAAAAAAGGATATTTTATTCATATTTGCCACCTTTCTATCACCATGCATACACTATACCATGCCATCAATTCTGAAGCCCCCAAGGATATCCGTGAGGATTACTGCAGAAGAAATAGATAATTAAAAATAGCCAACTATCAAGAACACTGAATTCTATAGCACACAAGTTACAACAGATGTTATAACACACCCTAATGTGTATTTATTTTTCCAGAAATCAACCTCCCATTGCATTACCACTGCAATCAATGACAATCTCCAAGAAGAATCAGGCAGACCGTAGCTCAGAGAAGTACAAATTCTCTCTCTTACATCTAGAGGTTTGATTAGATTTCCTAGTGTGTGGCTTCCTCATAGCATCAGCCTTTTCTATCACACCTCAGTATTCATCTTCCAGTCATAGCTGCCCACATGGATGTACATGAGAGACCTGCTGGTAGAATATCAGACAGGAGTCCCTTCCCCTGCCATTTTGAATGGCCCTACCTCCCATAGGCCTGCAAATCAACCTCACAGGGCACTGACTGGCAAGATTTCCAGATCACCTCACTATCATTAAACAAGTATTCCCAGAGACTCTCACGTATGGTAATCCTTGTTTCAGTAACAGGCAAAGCATTCCCCTTGCAGACAGCAAGCCCATGGCACTTCAGAAAAACTCTTCATGGTCCTCTCATTGGGAGTGCAAGGGAAGTGCAGGAACAGCTGGATAAAAGTCTTTGGCATGGGCACGAGGTAGAGGTAGCCCATCAAGAACACATCCAACCATCCTACTCACCTTGTGCTTTCACCAGTATTTTTACTTGAGCTAGACAGACCCCCAGGAGCCAGCCCAATGGACTATGTGACAAGTGCAGGGGGTAAAAGCAGCAAAGGTATCTCTAGGGAGCAAGTGAATGTATGCGGTGAAGAACATTACCACCTTCTTAGAATTTTTGCATATATCACAACAGCAATATTAATGGTCGCATTAGTAGCCCTAGACCAATACTTTGTCTGCACACTTCCGTATGAGGCTTTTACTACAATTTAGTCATCTGGCTTGGAGGTGGAGGCAGCTGTTTGGGAAGAAAGCATTGTTCAGTATGTATCATAACCTTGCATTGTCAAGCCCATGCAGCTAGCTATTTTCACAAACCTCCATCCAAGGGACAGATTTGAAAATTAAGATCTTGATATCAACCCTAAAGAAGCTGTCTCTGTACAAGACATATATGGAAAAGGAGACAGCTGTAAAATCAACTAAGACTTCTATTCTTATATTCTTTAGCTGTTACAAACTGTAATTAGGAGACACAAAAATTTCCAAAGAGTTTGCACTTAAAAAACCCAACACTACAGCTCACAAAAGATTACAAAAACAAGGGATTCAAAAAAAAAGAAGCCAGGGGAAAAAAAAAAAAAAAAACAAACAAAAAACCACACAACACCACCCCATACACCCCCCCAAAACAAACCCCAAACTTAATACTTCAATTCAGTTTGTCACAATTTTGATCATAATATGGTATGGCTTAGCTAAAAAAAATAGGCCTTAAAACCCACTGCTTTTTTCTCCCCATACTGCTTATGCGTGCATACTTTCAAAGAGGAGGTATTTATAAGAGAACAGACATGGGGCAAGCAAAGTTACAAAAGTTTAAGATTTTTAGCAAGACTTATCTCCAGTTATCATGCCAGTCAAGTATGTAAAATGAATTTAAGGAAGGTGAATAGACCAGAGAAGAATAGCAGACATAGGTGCAAGAGTATCCTAGAGTCCTTTCCAGAATTACTGTAGTCTCAAAGAATATTTCTCCTTTTAAAATAGGTAATCACTCTGAACGACTGATGCTAAGCTTTGTATTAACAGGAATTTCTCTGTCTTCTTAAAGAAGATATTCCTTCAGTATTGACTAGGATATGGAAGACATGAAATTAAAAGATACCAAAAAAACTTTCAGTTTTTTTTTTTTAATTAATACATCTGCTTTTAACTATTTGGCAATAACTGCCCTGCAGGACAGGTAGTACTCCATGTCTTAATATAAGACTTTTTAAAGAAAAATCATGCAACTTCTTTGAAATAGGTGGACCCATAGTCTCTAATTTAGTCACGAAGCCCAATACTAATGTTTTTTTCTTGGTAATGTTGTTTAGAAGAGATGGAAAATACCTTTCCAAATAAAGGACTATAAATAGATTAACATTCCTTTAATCCATTTCTCTATTAAAAAAAGAAAAAAGAAATCTGCCTTTTGTCACACCATAAAAATTAGTAGTTGCAAGCCATACATATTTTCACAAGGTGTGTGGTATGGAGCTCTATCAACA
>NW_009595381.1:0-5000 GCF_000690535.1 Cariama cristata | reverse complement strand
TTATACCAGGCAGCACACACACATACCTGTCTGGGAATACTGTACTGGAATAGGACAACACTTGCCCAGCATTTTCAATAGGAACTCAATGAGAACAACCACCACTCTCCTAGAGCATTTCTCAACTCTGTGCTGCTATACAACTATAGTTAGGATAACTGCAATAAGGCTATCCAGTGCTAAAAATGGCATGCTGCTTTTGCAGTTAAGAAATGTAAGAACAACAACAACAAAAGCTAAGATGCACAGAAAAGGAAAAAAAAAAAATCCAAACAAAACAAATCAGACCAGTGTCAACTATTCCATGCCAACTAGCAATAAGTAAATATAATTGTTGCAGCAGAAAGTCATAGATGCTGGATCCCAGGTTCTTAAATAACTGTCCTAATATGTCCTCCCTCAGTTCACCAGCTTCAAAGAAGGTAACTGGCCACACCTCTGATAAACACACATTAAGTAACAACACATTACAGAAACACAAATTCATCCACACACCTTGCTGCAGAGAGACCTTCCCCCCACTACATTTGTAAGTGACAGTCATACAGTAAAAGTCACAAAATATCTCTGTATACTGTACCCTGCTGATGATCGCTTTCTGCTCATAGTAAGTTACTACTAGTTGGAGCAGCCCTGGGATGCAATCAGCCTCTTGTAACAGATCATTTTTTTCCAAGACAACTACAGTGTAACAGAGATCTTCCTCATTTTCCTGACGTTGCAAAAACCATACAGTACTCTTGCAGCATAGAAGACAGCAAAGAATAGACATCACTCTCAAATTACATACCTTATTTGTCCAGTGGTAGAGAGCTAAGGGAGAATCAAGTCACTCCTCCCAGACCCATCTCCTCACGCAGACTTCATCAGAGTCACCGTCAAGTAAGTATGGCCACAGGCCAACCCTCGTTCTTAAACAACCCTTGCACCCGCTGATGAACATCATCTCTGCTGGTCTTCCTTGCGTCTCACCTGTGGCTTTCATTGATTGAGTGCCTTCACTATGTAGAGGGTTTGCTGTATGTTGGATAAACTTTTGTGGTATTTTCAAAAGACATCGCTGAGAAAGTCAAAATCTCTTGGAAACCTCTTGCCAGGACTTTCTGTGAAAGGCCATATGAACTTGTAAATCTGCCAGCATTAGAAAACTATGCACTGAGGAGCATGAGACAATAAATTGGTCCTTTCTTTAAATTTATTCTTCTCATTTAAATACCAAAGTATACATGGCACTGGAAAACATGCAGTAGTTTAGGACATGGCTAAAATAAACTTCCCACATGTAAAATTCCATAATGATTGTATTTACAGGTTGACAGAACATGGCATTAACAGGTATATACTGCTACTTCATTTTGCCAGCAGGAGACTTGATGGCTTTCAAGTAATAAATCATAAAAACTTTCCTATTTCTAAACATTTTAAGATAAGGGAGTGGGAAATCAAATCAATTTAGGTTTCTATACACAGGTTCCAATCTTTCTAACCAGGGACAAACATGCTGTCCTTGTCAAATCATTTCAATGTGAACCAACAGAAAATTTATTATCTTATAAAGACCATCTATGTTTTTTCCCAGCATTCTTTGAAGATTACACTGAGACGATGTCCACACCAGCTGCAATTTTACTTAGAGAAGGGAGGTGGGAGGGAGAAACAAACACACACACATAGCTACTCTTTTATAAGTTGGTCTATCACAAATTACATTTAGTCTTATATTTAAACACTAAAAATCATATGCACAAAAATTAAATTGTTAGATTTGTGTACTTCATGTTCTATGCCTTACCATCCTTATTACTGATTTTTTTTCCACAATGCTTTATAAAATTGCATAAACATTGACTAGGCTGTTGTTGTGTGACTTCCTCCCCAGGGGTAGCTGCCAGGACAGCAAATTGTTTAGCACTTGGGGCAAGTAGGTGGAGGAGAGCAAGCAGCGAGGGACACAAGGGACCTCTTGTCAGAGAAGGAGCAGGCTTCAGCTGAGATGAAAAAGATGCTCCAAGCAGCATGAAAGGGTCTAGCCATCTGAGCAACAACTGTTGTGGGGCTCTTTCCTTTCCTCAGTGGCTGGCTAAGTGGTCCGGCTCTTTCCCAGGAGTCTCCTACCAAGAGGGGTATGGAGAACCAATAGGTATGGAGTATGTGGGAGGAAGCCGCTCAGGTGTACATTTTCCTTTGTGTTACCTCAATTTCTGCTCACATTCAGTATATTTATGATCATTTTTTAAACCCTGAAATCTGCAGTTTATGGTTTTATGATGCTCATGTAGTGGCAAAAATTAAAACTGTACAGACAGATTAAAATAAATTAAATTTCTAAAAATTGTACAATTGACATCATGATAAAAGTCCTGTGACCTCATCAGTGGTGGAAAAAGAAGAAGGGTGTATGGGCGGGAACGTCAGTTCTGCCTCCTAGGCGAACTGTACTAATTCACATTAGTGTCAAGGATACTCCAAACCAAGAGGATTGGGTCCATCCTGCAGCTGTGCTTAATTAACATTTTAATGCAAAGCTGAGGAGATGCAGATAGGTAACAGGTGTGGCTCACCCTAATTAAGTAGCTCTTCTCAATTTTATTATTTATTTCCTGCTATACAAAATGCCATAGTACATATTTTTCTGAAGCTATCATTTGGGGGAGAAGCCCGGAAGAGAAATTGCCAACAAACATATCAACTCTTACAAGAAAGCAAAAGCCCAGCAAAAGTGTTCCTAATGACATTTCATTTAATCGAGTTGTTTACAAAGAAAAGCCCAGGAAGTTGACAGCTGTATAGTTCCAGAATATTACACATCTATTCCCCATAACGTACCACGGTACACAAAGATAAATGAGCTTCACTAAGCAAAACCACCTTTATCATTAGAATAGCCATAAAGTAACGCTAAAAGGGATACACTGCTGGCTTTCATTCACTGGAAAATACCGCAATGTTGGCAAAATGGACTTTTATATATATATATAAATTAGTTAATGAATGTGAAGTTTTGACTGATGGCAAGAAGCACACATTATTTTCAGCTGGGATGATCCAAGAGACCAGATGGCACTGATCCCAGCATTCCTGGAAAAGGATTTTCACAATATTTAAATGTAAAACATGGCAATTCTTCTGTATTAATAAATAGCTTGTTCATGTAGTCCTTCGAATTCTAAATTTGTTGGGCTTTTTAACATTTCTGATAGGATAAATGACTTATAATTGTTGATAATTTTCCAACAGAATCAATACTAGACAGAATGGATATAAAAATAGTAATTTTTTTTGGTTTATTTAAAGACACTCTATTGCTACTTTCACTAGTCTTCATGTGACAACTATCAGATAAACTATGGAATCATCACAAAGATAAACACAAAGTGTTCGCGAGCTTCTTCCTTTAAGTACCTACTTAAGATGGAATACTGTGCTGCTACTAAATCAAGACATTTTCTGGTCCCAATGCTTAGTTTGTATATTTAACAACAGAATCTCCTTTACACCTAATTCAGTAAGACAACATAGGAGGAAGTTTCAAAACAAAAATACCACAAATGTTTGCTGCTACCAGTCTTACCTCATGTATCACCTTTTGCTCTGTAAACAGCTGTTGTACTGCAAATGCAAAGTTTCCTGACAGCTGCAAGTATACTTACTCAATGTAGTCAGAGTCAATTACTACATGCAATTACATCGGTTTGTTTCCTTAGAGAAATACATGTTTCTTCCTTATCCTTAAAAAGAGAAGGATGAGAAAACCGTGTTAACAGGAACCATGAAGCATTGGCATAGATTGCTTGAGGTCCTGTGGGGTCTCCACCTTTGGTTGTTATTACAAACCAATTAGATGACTTTCTTTAATCCTACTTTTGAGCACAGAGATGAACATCTTCAGATGACTCCAGCTCTATTTCTGATGACTCCCTGGCCTACCTTAACCTGCAACAAATCAGGAGTGCTCAGAGAGCAGTGGTGGAGTGACTGAGAAACAACGTAAGAAGAAAGCGATGCCTGTAATAGGTGGGCAGCCTGTGCACACAACAGTGTCAAATGGGCATACAAATTATCATAGAATCATAGAATCATTTAGGTTAGAAAAGCCTTTTAAAATCATCAAATCCAACCGAGTCCAACCGTAAACCTAACACTGCCAAGTCCACCACTAAACCATGTCCCTAAGCACCACGTCTTTTCAATACCTCTAGGGATGGTGACTCAACCACTTCCCTGGGCAGCCTGTTCCAATACTTGACAACAATTTCAGTGAAGAATTTCTTCCTAATATCCAATCTAAACCCCTC
This sequence comes from Cariama cristata, assembly GCF_000690535.1. Classification (NCBI taxonomy): domain Eukaryota; kingdom Metazoa; phylum Chordata; class Aves; order Cariamiformes; family Cariamidae; genus Cariama; species Cariama cristata. The sequence continues at coordinate 705 of NW_009595381.1, read as the reverse complement.
CTGGTGCAACTTGAGGCTATTTCCTCTCATCCTACCAGTGGTTACTTGTGAGAAGAGACCGACCCCCTCACCTTGCTACAACTTCCTTTCAAGTGGGTGTAGAGAGCGAGAAGGTCTCCGCTGAGCCTTCCTTTCTCCATGCTAAACAACCCCAGCTCCCTCAGCTGCTCCCCATCAGACTTGAGCTCCAGACCCTTCATCACCTTTATTGCCCTTCTCTGGACTTGCTCCAGCACCTCAAGGGCCCAAAACTGAACACAGTATTCGAGGTGCAGCCTCATCAGTGCTGAGTACAGGGGGATGATCACTTCCCTAGTCCTGCTAGCCACACTACTTCTGATACAGACCAGGATGCTGTTGGCCTTCTTGGCCACCTGAGCACACTGCCGGCTCATGTTCAACCGGCTGTCGACTAACACTCCCAGGTCCTTTTCCACTGGGCAGCTTTCCAGCTATTCATCCCCAAGGCTGTAGCGTTGCATGGGGCTGTTGTGACCCAAGTGCAGGACCCGGCACTTGGTCTTGTTGAACCTCATACAATTGACTTCGGCCCATCGTCCCGCTGTAGCACCTTCCCACCCTCAAGCAGATCAACACTCCTGCCCAACTTGTTGTCCTCTACAAACTGAGGGTGCACTTGATTCCCTCGTTCAGATCATTGTTAAAGATATTATATAGAACTGGCCCCAAAACTGAGCCCTTGGG
>NW_009595380.1:39657-39975 GCF_000690535.1 Cariama cristata | reverse complement strand
AGGCAGCAGCAGCGGGAGGAGGAATTACTGAGAGGGGCCCCTCTCCCTCCCTGTCTCTTTGCCTGTGTGTTGTGTGGAGACAGGACTCGCAATTACCACACTCTCTGGGCTCCCTTATTCCTTTTAAACTTTTTTTTAAACAAGCCCCTCTCCATGGCTGATCCCCGGCCGAGCACGGGCACCTGGGTCTCTTAAAGACAAGGAGGAGCCGGGGATTGTTGTTGTTGTTGTCGGCCGTTTTTTTTTTTTTTTTTTAAAATTGGATTTTTTTTTTTTTTTTTCGGGCAACTTTTTTTATAAAAAAACGGCAAATTTGAC
>NW_009595380.1:39090-39644 GCF_000690535.1 Cariama cristata | reverse complement strand
GCAAATTCGACGGGTAAAAACCACGCAGACCAGCGGAGAAAGGGACTCGCTTTCCTGGACGAGCTGCGGCAGTTTCACCACAGCAGAGGGTGAGGAAAATGGGGAGATGGAACGGGAGGGGGGGAGGCTTTTAAACCGACCAGATCCAACTTCCAGCCCCTTCCCTGAAGGACACGGCAGCCCCAGCGAGGGGAGAAAAGGGGGCAGAGCTGACAAGTTGTGGTGTTTTGTGTGTATCTCCTCCGGCAGGTCTCCTTTTAAGAAGATCCCCGTGGTGGGTGGGAAGGAGCTGGATCTTCACGCTCTCTACACCAGAGTCACCACTTTAGGCGGATTTGGGAAGGTGAGTGGAAGTTTTAATTTGGGTTTCCCTCCCACTAACCTCTTCCCAAAAGTCTCCTCTGACCCCCGGGGGCGGCGGGGGGAGCCGGGGTGGCCGGGAACCGTCCTATTTAAAGCCGGTTAGAGAAGGTGGGGGGTGGAAGAAGGAAGCGAGCAGACAGGCAGGTTGGTGGCTTGGCCTTGTCGGGGGAGCGGTGAAGGGGGGTGCGGGG
>NW_009595380.1:38681-39017 GCF_000690535.1 Cariama cristata | reverse complement strand
CAGAGGGGCTCCGGTCGGCGAGAGGCAGTTTCTTTTCGCTGGTGGCGGCAGCTCTGTGCGTCTCCCTCTCTCTCACAGAGGGAGAGACAGAGAGGAGAGAGTCTGAGCGCAGTTTTAGTGCAACTCAAAATTAGCGGGCATGTTTAACATCGATAATCGGCACGGAGCATGGGCTAGGAAACGATCCTCGCAGCCGGGGGGGGGCCGGGCGCTGCCCTCCGAGCCCTTCCCGCAGAAAAATAACAAAAGGGGCACCCAAGACGGTGTGTAATCAAATAGCCATCTTTAGGCTTCAAGGCTAGGGACAGAAATGTAGGCCTCAAAAGAAAGGCCTGC
>NW_009595380.1:0-38392 GCF_000690535.1 Cariama cristata | reverse complement strand
AAAAATTAATGTATATCTTAAAAAAAATAAGTAAAATCCCGGTGAGAAGCGGGATTATTCCCGAAGGGGAAGTACAACCGACTGTCAGTAAAATATATAGTCCTAAATCCCAGATACATTCGTGTTTATTTCTTTTTGTGTATTTATCTATTTGCTTCATGGCAGCTTGTGGGTTTTGGTGATGTTCGCTGTCGACGACATGTTTATGTGTACGTTGTGTATCTCGGCCTGTGTGTTGTTTTTGACAGGTATCAGAGAAGAATCAGTGGGGAGAAATTGTAGAGGAGTTTAACTTTCCCAGAAGTTGTTCTAACGCTGCCTTCGCTTTAAAACAGTATTACTTGCGGTGAGTGCTATCAAGCTGTTGCAGCAGTATTTTTGAGTGGGGGATTGTATTTGGGTTTCGGTGTCTGCAATAATAAAAATATCCCTACTCCTTAAAAATGCTATAAAATAAAGCAGAAAGAACTTGTAATTCCTTACTGGTCTGGTGCAATGGTCGGTTAAAGGTAATTCTGGTTTGTTGTTATTTTATTTGTATTTTACATCTGCAAGCCTTAAAGTTTGAGGGGATCCCAGGTATATAAACATTATATGTCAGAGCCATTTTTATTGATTGTTTTAGAATGATGGTACTGAAGGACTGTTACTAAGAGATCATGTTATGGTGGTTACAGAAACTTACCTTAATTTTTGGAGCACTGAAATGTGTTGATATATGTAAACTTGTTTACCATTCAGTGGGGTCAGGCATTGAATGAAGATGCATCTGCAGGAAGGTAGACTGCTTTGGATAAATTATACTGTTATCAATTACTAGCAGCATACATTGTTTTATTTTAGAGTACAAAGAGCTAAATAATTTTTTCTGTTACTTGAAAAACAGTAGATCTCTGCAGTTTTTGACAATAAGATTACATTTCTTAAAATGACACAGGTTATTTTTTTTGTGTTGCAGATTATTTTTTTTAATGTAGGCTGGAGATCATACTGAATATTTTAAATTACTCTGTGTGGTACTGTTCAGTTACTGCATGACTTTAAAAAAATTTAAATTTTATTAACTTTTGGTGATTATTCTTTGTGTGAAAGATTTTTAAATTATCATGTATATAGTGTTTTTAGATGCTATATGTAGACAATTACATTTCATTTAGAGTAAAGTTTTATGTATGTTGGTTAAGGAATGTAATTTTCTGTTTCTCAGTTGTATAAATTATATTTTTCTTTGCCAATTACTGATAGTATAGATGGGCAATATGTACAAAAGATCTATGGGCTCTTGGACTTCTGTTTTGGTGATCTGAGTACACGCAAGCTTTATCTGTCTCTAGTTTGGCCTCCTGAATTAGGAAATGCAGTAATTGTACAGGTGCACTTTCTATTGGTTGTCCTAGATTGACTTCCAGCTTGAAGCTGTAGAGTTCATAGCACAGTGGAGCAGTTATTGAGTTACAATGATGTCTGGAAAACCTTAGTCACATATCTGTAGTTACTGAATTTTTCTTTTTGTGGCGGTGACATATGATTGCTTTAAGATCCAAACTAAGAAAAGAAATTACCATTGTTAATAGCTTTAGCAAAGTTTATGATTGCTAGCAGGCCCAGGAATGAAGTGGGAAGCTCACTTTAGGATATCCTCCTCTGTTGGTGTGTTGGGTTTTTTTTTTTTTTTGGTTGGTTGTTTTTTTTTTTTCCCTCTACTACGTAGTGTTCCTGAAGATTTGTCAGATCATAGAAAGCAGTTTTTTGCATTTTGAGTTTTTCTGTTGGACCATGTAGTCTGTTACTTGACTAAATTTTGCATATAATTTGCAAAATGATCGTTTTTGTGTTTTTACTCTTTCCTTTTTATTTTCATATTTTATAAAAGTTTGAATGGCCTAACTTTTGCAGTAGAAGGTTGTATGTCATTTGTGTTTTCATCTGTATTTTGAAAGTATTTATATTCTGTGACAGTTTACACGATTAATGTTAATTTAGCCTTTTAATGACTATTAATTTTTAATAAGATACTATTTTTTAATTTAGAATCAGACATACAAAAATGTTGGGTTTTTTATTAGCATGCTGGTATTGACATTATTTAAAATACAGTTGCTGAAAATATAAATGATTATACAAATAATCAAAAGGTGTTTCATTTATTTGGAATTTAGAAAAAAAGTTGAGAAACAGGTTGAAGAATCTTTAAAAATGTCTGTTTTGTCATAATCTATGTGATTTACTTAGGCCATTCTGAAATAAACTGTCAAGGTTGTTGGTTTTGGGGTGGATTGGTTTTTAATGGTTGGTTGTTTTTGTTTGTTTGTTTGGTTTTTTTTTGGCGGGCAGGGGGTGTTTCTAAATTACTGCTTTGCTCATTGTTACTTTTCACATAATCTAAGTGTGATGTGAACTGTTTCCCAGCTGAGTTCACCTCCTTACATGTGCGGTAATAAGTCTGTGTATACATGTGTATCTCTGCTAGGTTAACGTTGGTTTAGCTTTAACCTAGAAGGTTTAGGGGAGGCGATTTGGTTATAGGCAAAGAAAAAACGCTCTAATGATAAATTTTTGAAGAGAGTCTTGTTTATCTGTGTTGAAGAACATAACCTGAGGTTTCTTATGGGGCTAGACTTTCATGAACTGCTGAGCAATTACACTTGGAAAAAAAAACGTTCCTCTTGACTCTCAAGTATGACAGTAATCTTGGCCTCACTATTGTAATGACTTTGCAAACGAAGCCAAAGAAATTGAGGCCTCTCAACTTTTTATATAAAATTTTTACCCAGTCATATGTTGTGTCTCCTGTAAAGTGAGGGATCTGTGTGGCAGATGGGACCCTGTTGAATTCAGAGGGATTCAGTGGTGTGCACCTACATGAACATATTTGCAGGTTTGGATTCGTGATGGTTTGTGATGGAAGTTGCTTCTTTCTATGAAACATCTGGCATACCATGCTCACTGAGATAAGATCTCAAGCTACCTGAACCACTTGCTCGTTTTGCTGTGTTCTCTTTAAAAATGCTGTCATTTTGACTTAACATTTCTGCGTAAATAATTTAGAAAGTTGAATTATTTGTGTGAAGTCAGTAGTCCTGTTGGCTTGATTGAACTGAATGTTTTGCAAAAGGATCATTGGGTTATGGTTTTTCTAGGCAGTTGTGAGGTGTGTCTTTTTTGTTTAAGTAACTTTTTCATTTTGACTGTTGTGGAATTTTGCTGGGTGTCTTTGCGAATGTATGTTAGGCTTCATTAAAGATGTGAATTGTTTAAACTTCTGATAGAATTCTGATAGGCTTTATGACAGGTGATATTTGAATATGTGATAGACAATCCTGTCTACCCCTTCTCCCTTGCATTGCCCTCTTTTTTTTTTTCTCACAGGAAGAAGTTAGTTATAATAGGGAAAGTCTGAACCATTCAAACTTTGTGCCTGTGTTGCTTTGAGCTGTCTGACAGGTGAAGTAATTTATGCACTGTGGTTCTTAGTGAGCAGTCAAAAGCCACAGTGCCGATAACCATTGATAGACTGTACTTGTTAATGTAGTTCTGTAAGTCTCTACAGCATCAGAGAGCGTAATTCCCTTGGATGTAGTGCAAATTAGATGTTTCATCTCAATTGAGGTGAATTAGTAAAGCGTTTTCTGAATGCTTCTCTAAAGATTATTTTATAATGTTAATGAAAATATTTTAATATGGGGTAATAAATGTAAACATCAGTAATGTGGCCACGCTTTTACGTTTTTGTTTGTTCGTAAACATACAGTAGGTGAAAAGAAAGTTGACATGAAATATAGCCTGTTTTTTATGTTAATGGTTGATTAGGTTACAGTCCTACCAAGAACTGGGCTGATGTGACCTCATATGTTAGTATAAGGTTCTGTCAGTTTTCACGTGAGCATAAGCGATACATTTATTTCTGTTGTGGGCCTTCATCTATTCTTGAGGAATGAGAGAGAGACCTTGTAAATGAAACGTGCAAATGAAGTATGCCTAACTGAATTAAAAATCAGTTTACTTTTAAAAGGTATTTATCTACATTAAGAGAAATTATGTAAAAGGACCGAGTATAAGGTAAAATAAGTTTAATTCTTAGTTCTGCAGAGAATTTCTGAAAGGTGGGAAGCAGGTGTGTATTGTAAACTTCTGATAAAGGCAGCAGAAATGAATTAATACTAGTTAAAGGTGAATAAGAATTTGCTGTTGTAAATATTGGGGAGGTAAGGAGAAGTCAAGCAGAGAGAAAAGAGGTCTGTTCATAAATGAGAAGTTTCATAAAGTTATTATAAAGACAAACCATTATGCTGAATTTCCTGAAATTCCGTATATAGTAAGATCAAAAAGTGTGAGCGGTTAAAAATCAGGACCATGTGAAATAGTTATTGACAACAAATAGAGGGAGTTCTTGAAAGATCTGAAGATACTTTTAAGCCATTTGATCTTCAAGATGCCGCTAAGATATTGAATAATAGTACTGATTTCTTTTTTAAAAAAAAAAAAGAGGAGGGGGAAGGGGGAAAAAAAAAGGGATGAACTGAAGAACTAGATAAATTTAAGGGATTCTGTTCCTACTAAAATAATAGCAGAAATATTAGGGGAACAATAATAACTAGCCTGGAATTTTCCAAGCGAAATTACTTTAAAAGAGTTTTCTTTGTTATTCTTGTTCAGTGTTTAAAATTAGGATCTGATACTGCCAGAGCATCTGCACACAGATCAGTGAGTATGGAGAAGTACAGGACTGGCTTGCTTGTCAGATCTGATTGCAGGTTCAAGGCCCCGGTGGAGGGAGAGAAAGTTGTAGCTGTAGTAATGTTTTACATGTTTTTTAAAATTCAAATACATCTCAAAATGTCTCATTAACAAATTATTTATGTACATGGATAGTCATCTGAATGAAAAACTGGTTGAAGGACCGTAAACAAAAATAGAACAAAGTATAAAGAATAGATTTGGTAAGTCACAGCAGTTTTAGGTGCTAAAAGGGTAACATCAGTGCTTACATATGCACATAGTAATACAAATTTAGCCAATTTAGGCATATATTAGTGTCTGGATTGATTAACTTTGTGAGAAGGTGAATAGTACACTTGCGACATTAGCAGAGAATGATAGTGAGTAGAGTTAAACACAAGTCAGGTCAGAAAAGAAGAGGTTACCTAAAGAAATTAGGCACATTGTTGGAAAATACAAATGAGATTTAGTTTGGAAAATGCAAGCTAAAACAGTTGAGGGACAGTAATCCAAAACAGGTATTCATTGTGAGGGAATAACCTGGAAAGCAGTATTGCTGAAAAAGGGATAGGAGTGATACCATGGGCCTGATAATCCTGTCAGTTGTGTGCACCCAACTCCCTTTCATATGAAAGGGATTTGTGCATGCTTCTGACGGGAAGAACAGGCCCCAGTTTGCAATATGATATATAGACTTTGTAAAAATCGGAACGAGTTTAGGTGGCATCGAACAAGTGGGAGATGAGTTTTTGTATGAGATTGTGTGACTGTATTTGGAGTGCTGTTTTACTTTCAGAGCCTTTGCAACAGGTGGGGCAACTTAACAGAAGCTTAGAGAAGAGCAACGAAATGTTAAGAAGGCTGAAGGAACTAATTGATTTAAAAAAAGATTTGAGAAAGGAGTATGTTTTGCTTGGCTAAATTAACATCTTGGGTGAGAAGGGGAAATGGTATTTTACATGCATTTTTAAGGGCCTAAATACGTAAAAGGGAGATAATTTTAAATAAAATAAGGGGCTTTGTTAACATGTACACTGAGATGAAACCGAGGGGAAAAATTCAGAGCAGACAGCAGCACAAAACCCGGGATGTACCTGTATACCTTCTGAATAGTATGCCAAGTGGGGTAGGGGGGAAGCCCACACCGTGGGTCGTTCAGAACTAGCCTGGTCAGGACACCAACATGTGCCACAGGTAATGAGCCAGGACTGGCAGAGGCACGGACCAGATGACCGTACAGGTTCTGTGCATCCTTGAAGAACACTACCATGAAGGCTTTCGTCTTGCATAGCTACAGACTTTTCTTGCAACATTACAGACTTCACCTGTGGAGTCTGTTGCACTTAATTTCGTCACAAATCCTGCAGTCATTGGCAAGACAGGAAACAAATACATGCATGACATTTTTATGTTTTCTTTTAAAAATTATTTTACCTCTCTCAAGATAAGAATTGTAACGCATGTTTCCATCAGACATCTGAGGCCTAACTTTTAAGTCTGAAGCAAATATTTTACATAGTCAGAGGGGGAATTTTGTTCTAGTTGTACTGTAATCATACAGTCAACATACTCACAATCAAGATGTTACTGTTCATGCTATAAAGCTTTATTTAGGGGAATTAAATGTGTTGGTTGTTAAAGTCTTAGAGTGTCTTTCAATAGAAGTTATTTATTTGGATGGATGTTGTCTTGCCAGAGTTGCTGGGAATCTGCTCAAAAGAAAATAGAAGTTTTATAATACAAAATTTGCATTAGGCCTCTTCTGAGGAGATCAAGCAGCAGGTGAAAAGAAACATAGCTACCTTAACATTGTTGTTTCTTAGAGTTATGTTGCGATACTAGTCACTATGCAGATGAGTTTGGCCTCTGTCAAAGTTTCTGAGCTTTTGCTTCAGAGAGTAACTCCTCTTAACTGCTGAAAAATGTGAAAAATTAGTGCGATGAACGTTAACATATTTTCTCTTCCTGATTATTTTTCTGCAAGCTTTTTGTTAGAAATGACCTAAATCACTGCTGCTAAGCTGAAATACATTGGTTATTTGGGGAGGGGTGAATGTTGTTCTGCAGTTTTAATACAGAATTCTGATTGTTTAACTTGAAAGCTTATCTAGACAGATGTCGGAACTAATAACCTACAAAGAGCAAGTTTCTGGCAACACTGTAGTAACTGGGCTGACTTTTAGGACCTACTGAATCTTCTACTAATTGGTGGAAAGTTTATATGTTAAGACCATTTTCTAATCTTTAACTGAAACAGTATCAAAATTAATTTATGCTTTAAAATTATTAATAGCTGTGGTAACGTCTTAGGTTTGAATGAAAGGTAAGCATATTACAACAAGGTCAAGAATGCATATGGAATGCAAGGGTATTGCTTCTTTCCTTGCGAGGAAGAATAAGCCTGGGCTAAGAAAAGTGATGGAGTTTTTTTTATTATTGTTATTTCAGAGCTAGTAGGCTTTAATTACCTTGTCTCTTTGCAGTTAAACATCAATAGATAAGTCTTTCATACTCAAAATTTCTTTCCTAACCCCTTCCCCACTTTCCCCAGGAATGAAATAGGGAAGTATAATTTGTGAAGTTTTACAGATGAGGTACACAGAGGTTCAGACTGTTACTTTGAGAGTGTGTGTCGAATAGGAATGAAATCCAAATACAGTAAAACTTTTTTTCCCCTAATGCTAGAGTCCAGTTCTGACAGGCAAATTTCTTCTTCCTGAGCCTTAGTTAAACCATCCATAAAAGGGGGCTATTATTTACTGTCTTTTAAAATTCCTCTTTAATCAATAGCTGAGGAAGCACTGTTTGAAAAATAAAACAGGATAATGTTATGTTCTCTGAATTGGAAAACTGAAAACTAAGTATGTAACAGATTATGAGAATGGATTGTTTGTGTTTTGTTTTGCTGTGTTTTGTTTTAAAATGCTTGTTCAGAGTGTCAGAGTGGTGCCTTGCAGCTTAAATGGGACTACTTGGAGTAACTGTAGTACCAGTTGATGTTATTGGAAGACATATAGTTCATAGAGGGAATTGGGTATAGGCCAGCGATCCCATCACATGGTCTTGTTTCTGGTTATCAGTGATACATATTTATTCTGTGGCCTTAGTTAAATCATTTGCCATCTTTTTATTCATATTTATAAAGTGGGTATACTGATGTTTGTTTACCTATCTCAGAGAGAAGTGTGAGACTGTAAGCTCTTTAATGCAGGGTTTGTGTCTCTTCATGCTTCTATGTCATATCTTAAATATTTGAAAATGAATATAAATTAGGAATATATGAGGAAAATAAAACTATTCATAAGCTTGTTTGCCCTCTGCCGCATTGAGAAGCAGAAAATACAGCATCGATGAGAGGAAGAACAATCTTTATTCCTTAGGGAATAAATAAACTTGGGATACCTAAGCAGAGAAATATTGGAACGGTTGAAAGAAAGAAGCTTATCTTAAGGAAGGATAATAAAACAGCAAGATGGTACCCAGAATAGCGAGCTTAGGTTTTGCCTGAGGTACTAGATTAGTGAGCTAGGTATCAGATCTAAAATACAGTCTCCTTGGAGCAACAAGTTCAAGTCTAAGCAGACCTGAATTAAATTTTCGGCAGCAAGGTAGTGACGCTGAGTTCTGTACTTTTTGTTTTCCTATCTTTAAACTGAATATGCATGCATTTATTTTAACTCCAGATAAATCGTAGCAAGCCAGCTATGCTGCAAGAGGGATTGCATACTGTTAGAATAGAGTGGAGTTCTGTTGAATGATGCACTGGAGCATGGTTGTCTGCAAGAGTGAACTGTGCTCATACTATTTTCCTTTTTTATTGGTGTGGGAGGAGCAACTGTTTGGATTAGTAGTCTTTCAGAATAATTTACAGTGTTACTTGTCAATCCATAGCTGCCTAAAATACATAAAAATCCTGTAAAGTAGGGCAATCGTTCTGTTTCAGAGAGACCTTTTTTCTCACAATGGTCATATGTTTGCTGAAGTTTAGATGGGTCATACGTATGGCTGCATGCATTTCTCCATTGGTACGTGCTGTGACATCTGCTGGTTGGCCTCTGCCTCCCAGTCCAAAGGTTGCTGTGCTTCCATGATAATCCACATGTAGAGATTCCAGCTCTGTAAATCACTAAATCATATGACTAACTTGGAGTAGCTCTGTTAAAGTTCTTTGGAGACATAATGTGTTGGGGTAACGTTTTGTTTGGGTTATATCCCAGGGGCTTAATTAAGCAAAATGAAAATAATTCAGTTTGGGGGTAAATCTGGGATGTTCTATTAAACGTTGATTATGTCACAGGATAGGTGTAGAACTGTGTGTGGTGGTTTGTTTCGGGGTTGTTTTTTGTGTGGTTTTTTGTTGGTTTTTTTTTTGTTTGTTTGTTTTAAAGTATATTTGTATTAAAAGACAGCTTGTGGAAATATACTTGGTAACAGTTCTTCCCTTATGTGGTTATTTTGCTCAGGGGTATCTGTGTTCTAGGGACCTCGATTAAATAATACAGAATCCAGGCAATGGCCAGGTAAACAGGTGCCGTGTTATAGAATTCACATATGTCCTATGTAATTTTGGGGAGGATAGTAGAGCTTTGAAACACTGGAGATTGCAGAACTGTTTCTTGGACACTTTTCTCCCCCCGTACCATCTATGAAAACATAGGAAAATTCACATTTCTAACAGTGTATGTTCATATAATGCTACAGTTGCACAGTAAATACCTGAAAAAATCAGGAATGACCTCATTTAGGTATGAATGTGCAACCTTAACTTTATCTCTTGAGAATGTTCTCTATAATAGAGCCTTGTGCTCTCTGTGGTAAATGGGAATAAATTCCATGACAGTATTAATCTGTTGTATCACTATGAGATACCTTTTTTTTCCCCCTCGTATATATACACATAGTTGTGACTCATTATTTGATGTGGTAATTGATTAATCTCAATATTAGTTATTTCTAAGGAGGTTTTGAGTGTGCTTTCTGGGCATCCTTTCCCCACTATCTTGGCTTCTATGGTGTTGCCCACATGGGCCAATTCAGAAATCCTTTCCTTTGCTTGTGGGCTGAGGGGGAATTCACTGTTGCAAGACTGCTTACCCTGGCTGCCTGGCTCACAGGTCTTTCTTTTTGTCTCTCCTCTGCTAATCATCATCTTCTCAGTCTTTGACTACAAGCTGGAATTCATCGTCTGTTCCTTGACCCCTTGATGTCTGTACCCATTGACTGCACATGGAATATTTACTGTAATCAAATGAATTCCTAATTGTAAAGAAAATTGAAGGAAAGAAAAGGTGTATGCAGGTAAAAGGGCAAGAGGACAAAGCACTAAATGTCAGGTGCCTAGCAACAGGAAAATACTGAATTTTACAGCAAAACAATAATAGATTCCATGGTACCTGAAAAAAAAAATTCTGCAGCTGTGGATGTGTGGGATTCACAGGATTCAGACAAATGTCTACAGGGTATTTCACACACCTCAAAAATGTGCTTTCAGGTACTCTGCAGACCCAGTCAGGCATTGCAGCTTGGTGTGCATTTTGCTTGTTCTTCCAAGGTCATTTTTGTAACTCTAAGTTATAGAAATTGAATTATTTTTTTTTAGTGAAAATTTGTTTCTGAGCACAGTTATGTGCAAAGTCTGACCCCTGTAGTGAATTACTGTGTTTAATTGGATTTGAAGAATATACGAGGCCCTAACTATTGTGCAGCTTGGAGTACCTTTAGTAAGCATTCCCCACCCCCCCCCACCCCGCCCAAATGCTTCAAAGTACTTAATTTCCTTCAAACTTAGCTAAACTTGTTATCCTGTTTAATGCCATGTGCTTCTCTGTTCATATAACACCAAGTTATTTATTAGAAAGATGTTAATGTTAGTCAGTGCATATGGAATCATAGTAGAAGTGTAAAAGGTTAGAAAATCAAAATACAATACTTGGTGACAATGACTTAGTCGCATTTAGTATTGTTTCATTAATATGTCCTATAGTCAATATGCTGTTATTACTGAAATAGTTACATTCCTAGAAAGGTGTTTTTTGTCATAGAAGAATGTAAGGTTTATTTTTTTTTCCTATTTAGACTTGTATATTACCAGTACATAAATCCCATTTTTCTGTAGTAGCTTTCATTCTCCTAATAAGCAGTTTAATTGTATTTTAAACAGAGTTAGTCCAGCTGCTGAAGAACGTCCTTCTTAAGTAAGATCAAAGGAAAAAGTGACTTACAAATAATCTACTGTTTTGCGTGTAGCTGTAAAAAAACACCCAGCTTCCCTTAAATGTAATGATATATTTCTGTATGGATATTTGTGTGCGATGCAGTTTAAAATGATGATTGTCCATAAATTTATGTGCCTGGTAGAAAGCAAAAATATTCTGTTAGTTTTATGGTACCTTGGTGCTTCTGTAGGTTGGCTGTAAGAGCTGTGTTTGTAGACTTTTGCCCACGTGGAATTCTCTCTATATCTGCCTAGGGAGAATCTCATCCCTCTTCAGAGCGGGGCTGAAACGGGTGGCATCCCGTGTCAGTCCTGCGGTGTGCTTGTAAAGGTCAGGTGTGTGAGGTCTGGACCATGTATATTAACACAAAGTGTGCCTGCTTTGGCAAGGAAAGAAACTAAAAAAAGTGAAGTCAATAAAGATATATCCAGAACTTAAGATACTGAAATTGCTGTAAAGAGTGTTTATTTCTTTAGTTGTCTTCAGGAGGTCTTTGCATGTAAGCAAAAGTTGCAGACTCAAGGTTTGGTGGTTGTTTTCTTTTTAAAGAGTTTATGAAAGCAACAGGATTTGTTTTTTATATGAGTGAATTAAATGAAGCGTGCTTTTTGGGGGAGAGGAGTGGGCTGCTTTGTTATCTAGCTAAGTAAGGAAAACAAAAAGCTGTTAACCATTATTTCTTGTTTTCAGAAACTTATCAAAAATTTACTCATTATAATTTCACTAGTGTAGTGCGGTCTGTAGTATTGCCAACTTGCACTACTCACAACATCAAAGTAAATACGATTAAAACCTTTTTTATATGGTGGAAATAATATGGAAAGTTATGGTGAAGTAGACACAACACAAATATGATTGTTCACGTACCATATAACATACAGCAACAATATAAACTTAGAGGATCGTGGATCTGGTTGCCTTACTCAATGAGTCTTTAAAGGGTGCGTTGTACAGGGTTCTGCTGTAGAAGGCCACCAGGTGGAAGTGACTCTCAGGGCTTTTTTTTGTTTCAGATGGTAGGTGTTTGCTATGGTTTGTGGCTTCCGAGACTTCATCCATTTCTTGACTTGGCAGCTGCGAATCGGGAAGACAGGCACCTCCTGGGCGGGCAGCCCCTTGGTGCAGACGTGGGGGCCGAGAGGTGCCCGGGTGCTGCTAGGTTGCTGGCCTGGCAGCGGGCACTTGTACCGTGAGCAGTCAGCTACCCAGCTGGGAGGCACAGGGGAACTCTGCCACCAGCCGGGCCCCGTAACACGGCCTGCTTCTCCTCACCTGGCGGCCAAAGGAGAGGGGACACAAGGTGTGTGGAGGTATTTTAATGAGAGGGGGAGAGAAGACCGTTTGAGCATAGGTAGTCCGATTGCAAAGGAAAGGAATGTGAATGTAGAGTGAGTTGGGCACATTCGTGCGTTGGGTGAGGGGACAGGAATGTGGGAATGTCGGTGGAGAAAACACTGGAAGGGTGGATGGGGTAGATACTGTAGAAGGAGAAGGAGGGGTTGTGTAGTTAAATGCTGATAAGTTAAATCTTTAATGGCCAACACTCATTTAAATTGGTCACTGGATATTAATTGACTTGTGGCCCGGATGCTGGGGCGCTACTGAGTGAAGGCTGTCATTATTTGTAAAGTGCTGAGTGGTCTCTGACTTGAGTTGCACCATCTGCTTTCTCCAGCGAGGTTCTGATTTACTGGTACAAACCTTCCAGTGGTTCTTCTCCGTCTGTGCTTGCTCTACCAGTGCTGCATGAACAGAATTAATTTCTGTTCTGTTAGTTTATATTTTTCATTAACACTGAATTTACCATTTTCATTTTGGTATAAAAAAATCTGTCATCATCACAATTACGGTTACTTTTATCCTTATATTAAAATATCATAAAGGCATAAAATTGCATATAATCAAATAAAGGATTTTATCTCTTCCTTAAAGAGCTTGCAGGGAGAAAGGTCTCATCTTGGAAAATATTTCTTCATGGGCATTGCTGCACTTAAGAAAACTAAGAACAATACAGTTGTGGAACAGTGAAGGTTTCTTCAAATGCTGTTGTCACTTTGAGAAAATTAGTAATGTATATGAGTATTTTGTATATCGATTATATAAGAAATGCATAAATTTTATTATATATGTGTGTAAATATATAGCATATACAGGACTGGATGTCAGCTTAAGTTTGAGGTAGGGTTGCATGGTCTTTCTGTCCCACCTCTAATACTACGTATATGTTAAGAATGAATTGTCAACGAGAGAGGAAGAGATTTAATGGAGCAAACTTTCAAAAATTCTACAAAAATTTTTTTATACCTACAGACACAAAGATTTAGAGCCCAAGTTTGGATCTTACAGGTGGAAGTAGGTGCAAAGTACTGTTTCTTTTTGACAGTTCTTGATCATATGTGATAGGAAACAGTTGCTTGTCCTGGGCCTTAGGTTTGTGTAATTTAGAAAGAGAACTTCTAAACTCAGCTTGCTATAAGCGGGGTGTATAAAATAGCTGTTGTTTAAAACTACTCCAAGTTATGGAATGTAAGTTCTGATCAAAACAATTAGTGGGTAGAGGGCAGGTCAATAGGTCAAAAATGTGGAGAAACTATTTTTTTGTGCAACTCTGCAATTTCTACCATGTTATACAGATATCATACAGCTACATAGTTTTTATTTCTACTATGGTTGGAATTACTTTTGCTATTAAATAATTTTTAAAGTTTTTACTAAAGATAATGTAAAATTGTATTTAACAATAGTGCTTATTGCCACTCTGTTTTGAGCTGTCAGCCACACTGATGTCTCCAGAGAATAAAAGCAAGACATTATTTAAAAGGGGTACATATCTCCTTTCTCTACCTCTTGCCCTACCTCCGTGCATAGAGGAGGGTTGAAAAAGCGTAGGTCATCATTCTTGCTTGCCTATGTACAGCAGAAATTATTGCTGTTATCTTACATAGCAGCTTGTGGTATCCCTTTTCAGGCAGACAGTCCTGCTGTCCCTTGAGTGGCTGCTGTGCTGTTGGCATTGCCCCCCAGTAGTGATACAAGCTCTCCTTTTGGGGTTTTGGTGACAGTGAGGGCTTGGGTATGTTGGTGGGTTTTGGTTTTGTTTTGGTTTTTTTTATTGTAGAGATCTGCTTTTATGGAGACCTGCATCAGGGTTCCACTGACTACATTAGCTGCAGAGAGATAAGCTAGCAGTTTCTAGTCTTGAATTGCCCAGTTCTGCTGTTGTTTATTTAATTACTTTTTTATTTGTTTGTTTTTAATAGATCAAGTTTAGTAAGTTATTCATATTGCCTTATGGTTCGTTTTCTGAAAAAAGGGTTTTTTTAATTTGCCTTCTGTTTAAATTTCTGGAGATTGTCACGCTTGACCATGAGAAATTCTTGTGTGATCAAGACACATAATCAAACAAAGTTACGATAGTACCATGAGAATATTTGGTGAAAAGAGTACAAATAGCATGGAGTTAATAACAACTCCATAGGAGATGTATGGCTGATTATGAGCAATATAAAATGGACAGTTAAGGTTGAAAGTAAGAGTGTAAGAAAGCAAGTGTAAAATGCTGCATGGTTAGGAAATTCTGTCACATACCATCAGTAAGGGAACAAGAGAATCCTTAGAACAGATTTGGACCTTTTGTCAGAGAGGGAATGGAGAGACATTTGAAAACAAATACTGTTAAATTCTGCCAAGGCTGAAGTCCTTGATAGGTTGGTATCTCTTACAGTGGGAACTGAAATGCCAAAATAGGTGATAAATTCTAGGAACCATCTAGTAGGATATTTGAGCATTATTTATATAATGTTTTGTATTTATTTCCTTATAACTGCTTTGGTTGGGGTTTTTTTAAGTAATTCAAATGGTATTTTAAAAAAAAAAAAGTCTGTCAGAGAATGTACCAGTTAGAGCTTCTGTTCATTCTTTCTACTTTTACGTGTAACATATTGCTGTTATGGACCCCTCCAATTTTAAGTGCTGAAGAGTACAGAGACCACAACTGTGGTGCCTAGCAATAATCCAGCTCCTGCTACACAAGGCAGGAACATCTTCCCTTAGAGGAAGGAAATCCCATGGAAGTATGTTTCTGCAGGATCATGCCAATGAACAACAGTACTTACTTGCTGGATGTGAGTGACATTGTTGCTTTACCTTTTTCCCCTTTGTATCTCGATCTTATTGCGTCTTTCTGTGCACTCGTATTCAAATGTTAATGTGGATGTTAACTGAGGAGTCAAAAAATATACAGGCTCCAACATAAACAAACGAGAGAGAACTAAATGTTGATCTAAGTGTGAAATGAGATCATCTATAGGACTGATTTTTCCCACTTAGCCTTTGTCTAAAAAAAATAGATAGGTATACTTTTTATCAATTACACTGAAGTTATTGAGCAAGTGGCATCTTTTTGAGCAAGTGGTTGATCTTCCACCTCTTTTTAATGTACTATATTAGTGCTTCAGAACTTTAAAACTGGTTCTTGGCTGTGAGTTACATCTTGGGATATTCTCTGTAGCACCCTAATTTTCTTAATAAACAAGGTTGAAATGCAGTCTGTGGGTGGAGTCACATTGTATTCCATTTCCAGTTGCGTATACTTTGACCTGTAACTGGGAGGCTACTGATGGAGAAACACAGTCCTGAGTCTCAACTGATACAGTTACCTAACTGAAAGTTTGAGAACTGCTACCACAAGTGTTTCTTACTTTTACAGCAAGACAGATGTGTCTTAATCTTAGAAAATATTACATATTCATATTCAGTAATGCAATGCAGTATGGGAAATTGACCTTCCCTATGGTTGGCAAGATCTTTTGGTAAGAACACCTAACAAAAGGTGTTCGTTTGAAAGGGTGTTTATTTTCATGTACTGTAGTTCCAACCCGGAAGGTTGCAGGCTTGTTTTCTGTAACAAATGTTTGTTTACTCCAAATGGATTGTTGTAGTTGCATTTTGCAGTTGTATAGCAAGTGTGATATTTCATACTTAAGAAATTTAGTTTTGTTAAAGATTCTTTGGAAACTCCTTTACTGAAAAGGAAATGGTGGCAGTGGAAGACGACTTTAGCAATGGAAGAGCTTCACTGTGGGCTAGCTGGCACTAGGTGTTTGTGTCTGTGAGCTTCTATCTTAGAAGTATGGATCCAAGAAACTTTTCTCATGAAGGAGCAGTTTCTCAGCTTGGATTAGGAAGTTTTAATATCTTCTGTCTCATTATGTTAAAGTATTTTGGAAGTTTAGATTGTAATTAGGAGCTTCCTTTGTTCATGGTAGTAGTTGTATTTTTGTGTAGATAACATAAAACCTAAATGTCAGTGTCCCGATTAATCAGGGATACAGTTATCACCAAATTTTAGTAGGCAGTTTTCCTCTAACCTTTCTCAGTCTTGGCCTTCTCAATCTCTTGCTTCTGCATTTTTGTGTATGTTTGAGGCTGCCCCAATTATGTAGGGTTTTTTACCTGTTTGTAAACTTTCCCCAGCGTACTAGTCTTTGTGTATTTAGTCCCTTATTTCAGCACTGGAGTAAGCAGTACTCTTATACATACAAAAAGGTAAGCAAATCTACTTCTCATTTACCATTCTAAAATGATTAAGATCAATCAGTTTTAGGCTTTACTTTACATAGTGATCTCAAAAATAAGTAAGTTACTTCACCTGTAGTTAGAGTGGTTCACTGTTGGCCTGATTTTAATATTATATGTTGCTCATGAACACCAGGCATCAGTTGCCTTCCTGGAGAAAGAGTGAAGAGGCTACTTTAGTACTTTTACTTTTTAATCAGACACCGTAAGGACAGTACAAGTGTCAGATTTATCGCTAGCATAAAGCTGATGATGTCTGCATATCACTTGTATGGAAGAGTAGGGAGGAATTATAATTAAGCTTCTATGTAGTGATGTTTTGCCTGTCACTTAAAGACTGGTAGTGTGTGTGTTTGCCTTTTGTCTCAAGCAGGTGAGTAATGCTCCTTCCCATAGATTTTTAAATTGGGAATGTTCTCTGAGTGGGACAATGTATGGTGCCAGGGTTCCCTGGTTTCAAAAGAAGTTTTGAGTGTCTTGCATTTTATGTAAGGTGTGTGGTCTAGTAAATCTATGTAATAGTAATTTGATTAATCCTAAATGTGCTTATGTTGCTATTGTACATTTGAGAACTACCCTACATATGGAATATACACTATATAAGGCAGATTTAATTCTGGTAAAGAAATAATTCTGAATATGCATTTACTGCAAAACATTAAATATGTGATAAGATTTTAAAACATGTACTTTTTAGATCAAATAATATTTGTAGAAAGTAAAAATATTTTAAAGGTATGCATTGTGTTGCAATAATAAAAACATCTCTGAAGTGAATCATATTTAAATGTACTATTATTTGCAGATTATGGTTAGCATAATAGAATTTTACGGTAGTACAGTTTTGGTAAGAGCGGCTCTTACTGTGATGTTTTTTGTAAGATGGGTTGGAGGGAAAATACTCTGATTGGCATTTAAAGATAACCCTTAAATTCTGGAAAATTTGGAACAATTCAGAACAATTCATTTATCTACAGTTAAAATAATCTATTTTAAGCAAGAATAATTTTCCTTTGTTCCAAAAATGTCAGAAGCACTTATTTGAGGGGCAATTTGTATAATTACTCAAAATTAAAAGGATAAGGGTTCTTGTTCTGGGTTTTTGCTTTAATTATTTATGATAGTGGACAGAGGTAAGTTGTCTTACGTTTAACCTAGTAGAAAAGCTGCTAGCAGTTCCTTGCTTGCCTCTTCCACTATGGTAATTTCAGACTTTTTTGATTTCCCGAACTACTTTTGGCTCTATTGGTCAAGGCCCTATAGTTAGAGAAGTGCTTTCCCTTTGTCCCATTGTTACATTCTGGTTTGCCTGCATTTTAGGTAAAGTTGTCTTTCCCTTTCTCTCTCCTTTATTTGCATTCTTCAGGTTAATTTGACAGCATGTCAGAATGATAACTAAATATGAATGGCACCTATGCCACTGTCAAAAGAGAAAGGAGTAACATATGCTGTAGCCAGGATGATACGTAAGTTCTGTTTTGGGACTCAGGAGTAGTGGTGGTGGGGAAAGAGCAGTTTGGTTTTTCTGAAGACCTTCCTGTTCTGAAGTTTTTGCAATTGTACCAGTTTCCCCTTTTCCTTTTTAAAACACAGGAAACTGAACAAACACAGCGGAAGTTTCCCATCTTTTGACAAGGGGGACGAGGAAGTTGACTTCTATCCTCCCTAACTCATCTTGTGACAGTATGAGCTCATGCCCCTTGTCTGGGATGATTACTTTCTACCTCTTAAGCTCCAGTAGTATTGGGCTGTTGGAAAAATTAGTCATGTACTGCTTTGTAATTTCCTTACTTCTTTTTAGGAAATGACTTTTAATAGAAGTTTGTATTTAAAACAAACACCATCACCACAACCCCCAAACCTACAAAATTTAGGAAAGGTCAGAATTATTTACGTGATTCAGCATTTAGATGTTTTCTTAAAATGACTCAAACCTTTCCCCGTAGTTCCTAGACATGCTCTGAGTTGATGGTGGATACATAAAGGGGTAGAAGTAGGGGTCCATTCATCTAATTTCTTAGGAACTTCTGTGAGCTATGATGAACAGTTGATTTCACAGCACAGTTTTAAGTAGCTTTAACAAGAATATTTTTGACACTGCTTTTTCACATGATACAAAAATGTAGAATTCTTAATGAGAAAGTCTGGAAGATAAAAAAATGGAAGAAGTTTATCTACCTGTTACAAGCTGTTCAGTGCTGTATTTTGCAAGAACCGTATTTACGTGCACTGATAAAAGATGAAGTTTTGTCTAAAGACAGTATGAAAGACAAGTAGTCTTTTTTTTTTTTTTACTGTCGTCTTTTATAAAAAGAAGAAAAAAACCCAAAACACAGTACATGCTGACACTTGGGCTTTTCACAGAAGTACCACTGTAAGTACTGTGAAATGGAAGAACATCTCATGCTTTTTGGAGAAGTTTGGGGAGGAAAAAAAAGAAGTGGGGAGAATATAGTTTGGGCATTTCTAAAGTGCATTTTATAATAAGGAATATTTGCTGGAAAATAAAATCCTTGCTAGGATTAGTCTGTTGCTTTTTTTCTTATCTAATGCTGCAATCCCTGGTGATGGTATCACAAATGGTTCCTGTGCAGAGTATTATGATAGGGTGATTTGGGATTATGTTTTCATATGAGAATAGGAAAGATGGGAGCATGTAATATATTTTCACAAAACATCAGTAGTTGAGTTGATAACTTGCGGTTTAGAAGCCATGTCAAGTTGGAACCAGCTGTGGTGATTGAATAGGTTAGTCTCAGAAATTAGAATATTAGTTGTTACTTTTCATAATGCAGTTCATTCAAAAATATTAATAGACTGCTAAAGTGAAGTACAATAGCATCTAGTTTATCTGTCTAGTAGTTTCTTATATATGGCACTTTCAAAATATAAGAGTTTTAATGTTTTGGGAAACATTACATAGTATATGCTAGTAAATAATTTTTTCTTACTTTCTGTATTTTACTAAGACAATGGGAATTACCTGATTTAAGGCTTCATGATGAAAAATGCTTGAAAATAGTTATCATTCAGGATGCAGCAAATTAGGTAGGTTAATCGTGATTTAAACTATTTGTTTTTTTCCGTGCTAATGGAAAATGGCAAGGCAATACTGGAAATTTATGACAGAGGGAATAAACGCAACCCGTCTTTTTAGTTCGAAGGTCCAGAAATCTGTTCCTGTGTGTTTTGGGAGGAATTGGTTCTGTTGCATTTGCCTATAATGGAACAGAATAGACTCTCTGTCTGATGGTATTGGTATTAGTGTCAGATTATAGATAGGATGACAAATGCTGCTTGTATGTCATTTTTGTGCTTCTCTGGTAGTGAGGCCACACCTGTAAGACAGAGCATCCTTTAAACTTGAAACACCTGTAGAACTAGTTGTGCAATTATATTCAATTTCCGACACTGAAAGAAGTGTGGTTTTTCAATGACTTCCATTTCTCGCTAGGCTGTGATGTGGTTTTGAATACTGCAGGGGAGGGAAAAATAAGGAAGTTCTGTAGTTGTTATTTTTGTAATGAAGTTTTATAGTTGCCTATATGAGATATAGTTAAAAGATGAAATCAAAGATTAATACGGCAGATTTCATTTAAATGTGCACATTATTAAAAGGGGAAGAATTAAGCTATAGAAGATGGCAGCTTTAATCAAGTGAAAGTTACAGCATTGCTGCAACATCTGGAACTTGGTCTCTTTCAGTGAACTTTTTATTATGGTATATGTCAGTTTTAATGAAAGTGCCGGCTAGTTACAGTTATGATTAAGAAGAGAATCTTTTATTTTCTAACCACTTTTTTATTCTGATTCATTAAAGAGTCTCTCAATTCAAAATATTTAATATGCAAAACCAGTTATTGAAGTGCCAGTTGCAAAAAATGGAATGTTGTATTAATAAGAAAATAAGTGAATATAGAATTGCTATCATATCCATTTACCAAAGATCACTGTAAACGTTCAAGAAAAAATGTACAGCGCATCTGAAAAGTTAATCTTTTTTCCCCGAGAGTTAAAAAGAAAAATTTAGCTTGCCTCCATAATGTTGTATATATAAACATTAATGACTTTCTCCTCTTTCTCCAAAGTGGAAGTCAAATTCAGAAAGAAACTTCGGACCATATAGCCAGTAAAGCATTCAGACTGTGAAAATAATTCTTTTGGGTTTGTGCTCTACATCGGTGTCTTGGCTGTTCCCAAATCTGACAGATGAGGGGTGGACCAGTTCAAGTTTTGGACAAGTAAACTGTTATACCATTTAGATCCTGTAAGGAATACCGCATGTAAGCTAAGTGGCATTATTATTTCTGAAGCTCCCATTTACGTTTCAAACAATTGTGTTATGTTTGTATCCATTATTTAAAGTTAGTTTACCTCATTTAACTTCACATTTTTTTAAAGCTAAAATAATAGCTACATAAATGTCTGATTTGTACTTTCAATATCAACCAAACTAACAACTGTTATGGTTTATTACTGTGTACGTACATAACTTGGACTAGTGTAGTTTTCAACAATTTAAAGTCATTAGTTCCATCTGCCTTGGTATGTATAAAATGACATGTATATTGAGATATCTATCAGTCTGTCTTTTGACATGGAGAATTATAATGGCAATGTTTGTAATTTTGAACAGTACTCCAGGTTTCTTCTTTAGCACTTCAGCAGTGCTGGTGTAAATGTTTCCTAGCCCCTCTTTTTGTACGTGTTGTGGTGTCTTCAAACTGCTTGGTCCTTTGCATGAAGGTTAGTGAATTTTCTGGGGTTTGAGCTGGGAATACTGGGTATCTTGGCATTGAAGGAGTGTGCCAGTAACAAAAACTTTTGCATTTGTTATGTATTTGTAGATTAGTGTTTACAGCTCTTTTTTTGGCTATTTCAGCTTGCACAAATGATTGGATAAATAGTTTTGGAAGGATACTACCCAACAAATACTTTCCTTAAAATAAAAAATGATCAGTTGTGTGAAGAAATGAATGACAGAATCTTGGCCTATGACATTGTGTGTCTTTACAACCTTTAAAGCTTTTGCAGCACGTGACTGCCTTTAGTAGTTTTTCTCTATTTTAATCAAATATGGTTTGTAAAAGATATTTCACCCTGCATATGAACTGCACATCTGAATGTGCAATCTCAAAGCATGTTGTGTTCGACAGGGAATAGGCTGCCTACTGATTTAGACAAGATATTGATTTAGGAATAAGTCACAATCTCTTTGATTTACTTTTCTTTTTTGAAACGTCTTAAAATATGACTGAAAAGCTTTACAGATTAATTCATTATTAATTATGGTGGTTCAGTAATAGACTATACACGATGAAAGAGTGCTCACTACCTTCATCTTCAAACATTTATAATAACCATTGTTTATTTCTCTCACTAATCCCCACTGCAACTCCCATATCCCTTGGGCTCAAGAGACAAGGTGTTACCAGATCTTTTGTAGCAGAGTGCTCCAGGGCTCTGCTACCTGTGTTTTGTCATGGCTTTCAGTGTTTGTTAGTATATCTATATGCGAAGATGGTTACATCGCTTCGCTATAAACATATGGTAATATAGAGGGGATCAGTTATGCTGTAGTTATTTCTAGAAAATGCAAAACTAACTAGGCAGTTTCAGTTGTCTATCAATAATTGACAACATTGGAGAAAATATCTGGAAACAAATCAGCATCAGAGCTT
The DNA here is from genome assembly GCF_000690535.1 of Cariama cristata. Lineage (NCBI taxonomy): Eukaryota > Metazoa > Chordata > Aves > Cariamiformes > Cariamidae > Cariama > Cariama cristata. Next base: position 16,200 of record NW_009595380.1, on the reverse strand, counting down.
CTATTATTTGACTAGACATTCATTTCAAGAGAATTGGAAGAGGAAAAACAAATTTTACTGCCGTAATGGGCAGAAATTACTATTGTGTGTGGGTTTTTTTTCTATCTCACTGTAGAAAATAAACTAATGAATAGCTAACATTTTCTTCTATCTGTGGTGCCTTTTGGTATTTTTCATTAAAGCAGTTACTTGTAATTTTTATGTGCTTACTTTTGCCTGGAAAATGTGCTCAAACATCAAAATGCTCAGTCATTTTGAATGAGTAGTGAAGAATGTTACACTGCTATTTGCTGTTGGCACTCTTTTTTTATTTTTTTATTTTTTTGACATAAAGTTGAAGGTCTTGGTCTTGCACTCTTGATTTCATAATTTTCTTGTGAACTAGAGTCAAAGCCAGTTAAAGTAAGTTCTACTACATTTCATAGGAGTTGGATCAGGCTTTCTGAAAAAAATACAGATTTGAAATCTGATACGCTGGCAAAATGCTAACCTTTGGCTCTGAGTGTGTAATTTAGTTAGTATGTTTTTGTGTTTCCATGTAACTAGCTCTGGCAAAGTAAGTTGTCTTTCTGAGCAGATACTTTGATATTGCATGGTTTATCTGATGGTTCATACATGCTATATTTTGGAAGTATAGTAGTGAGCTGCTTGGTTGTAAAGGTGATGATACAAGACTTCCTTCTGCATTCACACATCACGTCCGTCACCCTTGCTCTTCTCTTCACTTTTATTTGGAGCGGGCAGCACCTGCAAGTGATTGGAGAGGGGCAGATGGCTCCTGTCAGGTCTAGGGAGCAGGCAGGTAGTGGAAATCAGGATCTTCCTTTTCATCCTGAGGTAGCTGCGGAGACTGAGAGACTTCCATTTGGGTTATTTGTACGCATGTACCTGCACTGCCGCTCAGTAACAGTCTCTTAATGTAGAATCTGCTGGTTACAACTGTGAAAATACAGTATTCTCTGTAAAAGTATATAATGGTTGAGATGTGCCTTCCAGTAATGATCATTTTATCACTTACTTGTAGAGTTATTCTGTTCATTGTACAAAGTATTGTAAAGATACACAGTGAATTTCTTCCAAAGGGCTTGAATTAAATAAGCAAAGACAGTGTGACTTGAACAAGCTGCTGGACGCAGAACCATCCTGTAGGCTGTTACCGGGCCATTTGTATAGCCCTTGTATTTCAGGTTTCGGATCCAAATGCATGGATATTTGAGATGAGCTTTATAGTGCTCACAATTGATTTAATGTATTAAACTGATTGCTTTTGAAGTTATATGTTAGTGGTAAGCATAGCCCTCAGACAAATGGAAAATGAGTATTCAGGTTGTCAATGTGTATTCAAATGTCAATAATTCTTAATAGTACAATATCAAAAAGAGTCTAATCTGGGGTTTTATATGCTCTGATTTACTTATCTCACTAGTTGCACTTCGTACTTCTGTCAAGAAAATAATGTGCAAATTATATGTGTTGAAGTTTGGTTTGTTGTTTCGTTGGGGTTTTTTAACCGAATCCTAAGTATATACTTTCTCAACCAGTTTTTTTCCTAATAATACATTCATGAAAGGCTGAGTCTTTTGCTTCCAGAAAGGCCATATTTGGGAACTCAGTATTTGAAGAGCCTGGAGAGCAAAAAAGATGGTGAATACCATTTAAAAATATTATAGTAATGGATTTCCTTGATCTGCCCTTCTCCCCTCTCTCTCTCCAGAAGAACCACAAACAAACAGACAAACCTCTGGAATGAGGAGGACCAGGAACAGTTTCAGTCCCAAAGCAGGAAGTGATTATTGGTTTAGTAAGTCATAGACTGGAAGAATGGCTGAAAATGAAAGTATAATCTTTAGTTATAAGTGGGCACTCCTGCAAGTGACAGCTCATCTCGGTTTTCGTATGAACTTTATTTTTTTTTTGTTTTCCTCCTTGGTAATTCCACTGATTTCTAAAGCATAACTGAGCAGTTACGCTATTGTGCACTTCTTAGCACCAGCCTACTTAATGGCTGTTTGTGCACCTGTCGGTGTGCAAACAAAAGAACAACATATCGTGGAGTTCTGCAAACTGCCATCCTTAACTTTCAATCAAAAAAGAAGAAGAAAATTCAGACTGGGAAACATTCTGTGTGCCAATAAATAGCTGACTTGCAATTTATATGAAATACTTCAGATGACCAAATGGTTACAGAGTTTTATCTGCATAATTTGTGTTTGATATGTATATCTGAGGGCATGAAATAGCTGTGAGCTGTGAACACACAATGTTCCTTTTGGGACCCCAAGTAGAATACCCTTATAACAGAGAGCCAAATAGTGGGGGAACTTAGATTTTATTGCTTTCATGAACACCTGTGCATTGGTTTTTGTTTTGCTTTTAATTTGTCTATATCTGAAAGTGATGTAAGCAGCATCTGGTTATTCTTATTTAGTATGCCTATGCTGCCAAAAAATCAACAGATTCCTACTGTACTGCATTTCAGAACTAATGAAGACATAATTATATCCCTTAGCAGGAAGAAGGAATTATGCTTTGTTGGGGACTAGACTAGAATACAAAGGAAGTGAAAGAGCAAAAGAGTATTTTGAACCAAGTAAGAAAAGTGATCGCTTCTGTCAAAGATCTGGTATTTTTATTTGTTGCCAGCTGACTGAGAAAATAATGCAGTAGTAGAACTTGGATTTCTTTTGAAACTATGAACAGCTTAGGTAGAAGCAGAGGCTTTTTCCCCTTTTAATTTTATACATCTTTTTTGCCATTTTTTCACCTTCTGCTTGAAACTGATGTACTGATTTGTAGATTCTGATTAAGATTATTAAAAATAAGCTGATAATTAAAAGTAGGATAGGTTCTTTGTGAACCTTGTTGGTTTGTTTTACATTTTTTTTGTAAAAGTCTGAAAAATATTTAACGTGCTTGAAAAGTCATGTAATTTCCTGAAAAGTAATTTAATAATTTTTGTAGGGCGTTCATGTTTTGCAAGTAAGTAGCAATAGAAATGCATGCAGCTACCTACTTTTATTTCAGTATCTGTGCTGGGAGTGAGTGCGAAAGGCTGAGGAATCTCTGTCCTTGGAGATTGTCAAAAGTTGACTGTACAGGGACTGAACAACCTTGCTGAAGTTAACCCTGCTTTGAGCAGGCAGTTGACGAGGTCACCTTCAGGGGTTTCTTCAAACCCTATTATTCTGTGATTAGAAGGTTATACCTGCTTTTATGTAAAAATACTTACCACGTTTGTGTCATCTTTCTGGTAGTCAGCAATCCTGTGTGTGCCACCAGTGGGTCTGGTGTCTTCTTGCTCTTGTGTATTCCTCCTCCTTTTGACAATACTGTGAATTGATGATGAGGAGATCGTGGAGGTAATTGCTGATAAATGTTTCATTCTCACAGTGTGCCAGCTACTACCATGCGGATAACAGTTTAGCTGCCTGCTAAAGATACGGTTCCCTTCTGACTTGAAAAGCATAGTTGTCTTCCTCTGCTAAACGATTCCTGTAACTTCCCTTGCATTGTCACTGCTCATTGGCTACTCAAATTGGGTTGCTGATCGAACTGAAAGATCTGTGGATAGAAAGCAGTTTTCAGTCCAGTCAGTCTACTTAGAGGTGGAAGATGATAGAATGGCTTCTTTAGGGTCAGTGTTTTCTTAAATCAGTAAAAACTGATAGTACAGTTGTATCTTCAGGATGGAAACAACCACTGTGAGAAGTCATCATATGGCATCTGTGTATCATTTTAACATTTCTGCATAGAATAGCTTGAATGAGATGGGAATGCTAAATAACGGCTTCAGCGTTATAGTATCTCTATGACTAGTGACATTTCCTCAGTGACTGTTCTCTTGGATCCCCTATGACCATAAGTAAAATAATTTTGCATTAATTTTCATTTGTTTGTCAAGATGCGTCTTCACAATGTGGTAACTTACAGAAGAATCACAGAGTTTGCTCACCATTTAGTGTAATATGTGATGATGGTGATAGAAATTAATCATAAAGTTGCTGTGTTTTTTTTTCCTGTTTTACTTCTGCACACTAAAGGCAAGATTGGTCTTGCATTGGTCTTACAAAAGGGGTATCTTGTTGCAAGTCTTAAGTTTTGAGCTTTACATTTTGAAGCTGATTTCCCCCCTCCCACCTCAATCTAATTTACTCTGTTTTAGAACAAATGACAACATCACAGGGACGATTCTTGCTGGCCATCCTACAGCCAATTCCCTTGAAACAATATTCGTGTATTTTACACAAGCTTTTTGCTGTATTTTAAGGAAGAAATCCTTAAAATGACTGTGTAAGTGAACTAATACAAATAAAATGATACACACAGGTGGAAAATAAACATGTGTCCTGTTTCTCAGATACCTAAATTTATCCTGTTGGAGAACTGGGAATCAGCTCTTTAATTGAATCAAAGACAATGCTGGATCTTAGTCATGGTAATTCATGAGATAATATATCCTAAAATTAAAAACAAAATATTTGGAAAAATAGTAGGTTTTCTACAAATGTTTGTGGTTATCTGTAGCAAGTTTGGATTTGGGGGTGGGGGTGGTGGGGTGTATCAAGATAAACTCTGAAAAAGGAAAAAAAATATGGAGGCATAAAAAAGAAAATAAAAATTAAAAAAACCCCAACAAAACCTAACCTCTAGAACTTTTAGGCCCCCCCCCAATCTATTTTTTAAAATATTTCTAACCTATATACGTGATGTAAATGCATAATCTCAAGTACCTGCTGTTATACTTGGTAAAATTAAGCTAACTGGAGAAATATTTAAAGTGATTAGTAGATGTTGGGGGACATAGCCTGTTTTAGATAAAACTGAAAGTTTGGTGGTCTAAATTTATAATCTAGGTAGGATTGTCTCTGGGAAAATTCAAGTAGCTCTTTGCCATTCTCAAGAAGTATGTTTTACAAATGACATGCACAAAATTACTGTATTCTACGTTGCACTAGATGCTGTTCTGATGTGTTTGGACTATAAACTCTTTTTTTGTTCTTTTAGTCTGTAAAATGTTGGTCACGCTTGTGGTGCTGTGCAAGTTAGTATTTTAAATTTAAACTAATTTTGAGTCTGTATAGGAAGGTAAAAATTAGCAATGTGAGGTGACCGTCTAGAGGCTAAGGATTTCCACGGTAGTGGTAAATAAAAGTCTGGTGAAGTGTGTAAGGCAGCGGGAGCGGGCAGGAGCTGCGGGGGGAGCTGGGTGCTGCAGAAATGGAGGTGGGGGCTCCCGGGGTCCCCTGTGGGGAAGGGAAAATGCAGGGCGAGACTGACTTTGCTAGAAAAGTGCCTGGGTTTAAAAGCACTGAAACACTCCCCCCTGCTGTTCCTGATGCGGCATTGGAATCCCTGCTGCTTCGAAACCCCACACTTTATACGTGGACTCTTCTAATGCCTTGTTTTCTTTTTAGCATAACATAAAAAGTGAAACCTGAAGTATAACGTGCCTCAAAAGTAGTTGGCCTTGACTGTGACTCAGTAGCACAGGTTCTGTTTAGCTTTGCGCTGAAAGCAGGACTTCTGCGTTTGTTTTGAGTGGTGAATGCCGCCTGTCCTCTGCAGAATACAGAACTTTTGCAGTATGTAATGAAACTGCTGAGATTTTTGTAAGCAAACTCGTTAATTAGTTTCTGAAATCAATGAAGAATTGGATTGAGCAATGGAACCTTCTGTTTCAGTATTTTTCTAACCTGAATTAACTTAGTAATGGATAATACAACTCACTCAAACTTTAGATGCAGCCAAAACCTATTGAAATCTTTTACATATTACCTTGATGAATTTAGCCTGTAGTTATTGTGAGCTGCTTGCTACTATACATGGTAGTCACAAATCTATAGCAAAGATTAGACAGATAGCAAAGGTTGTGTTAACTGTGACATCCGAAGTATTTCACCTGTTGCTTCTGCAGTTCACTTGTGTGTAATTCCAGTGGTTGTAGTAAGTCAGTAGGTTCTCCTTCATACGTTAAATCATGTTTTCTGTTCGTCTAGAGATTTGGTAGTTGTATGCTATCTCAGCAGGTGAAATAGCCTACCTATTACAATTCTTCTGAATGCTGGTGCTTGTAGGACCGTTGTCCAGTAAATGCAAATATAGGGATTTAGGAAGCAGAAATACTTCTTTCTTCAGGATTCCTTTTCTGCTACAGGAGAAAGGAAAAGATCTTCTTAAAGGACAGATTGGGCTACAAATGCTAGAAAAACATGAATCAGAATGTTCACTTCTCATTACATTTAATAGAGCTCAGTAGGGCAGAATTAAGGTGGTTTTAATATTTAATCTCTCTGTTTCTGTGTCTTAAAATGGATGGATTTCTTTTGAGCCAGTTCCTGGTGTTTAGAGTATCTGCAACATTCCTTAATCAAACAAAACCCTTGATTTTATTAATTTATTTCTAACTTTAGTTAAGCTAGACCAGAGCTTAGCTTCTTCGGATATGATATGTGAAATGGGATAATATAAAAACGTACTGCTTTCAGATTCAGAGTGCTTTCTGAAGCATAACTGAAACTTGACAAGAACCATTTAGATGACTATTTTTCCCATTTTGTAGATAGGGAAGTAGATCTGATTCTTTGTGTCTATTCCTTTTGTAAACAAACTGTGCAATGTTAATGTACTACTTGAAGTAAAAGGGACATTAAGTGATTTCCTAAAGCATTTGAAGGAATCCGTATGTAAACTGGGATTCGATTTCATTCTTAGTGATTTTTTTTTTTCCCCTCATGTCACTTATTAGTGTGGCTTTTGCTGCGGGCAGGCTACTAATAGAGTGCAGCAACAGGGATCAGGAGAAGTGAAACTCATACTAACTTTGGACACTCGAAAAAATAAAATCTGAACCTCAGAGTTGTCTTACTATTTCATAAGATCTTGTACCATGTTTCCTTTAATAGTGTGAAATCCTGTATAATAATTTTATCAGAATAGTTTGGTCTCACAATGGTTTTGGGTTTTTTATAGCAAACAGGAGCAAGATAAGAGTATGCATTTTTAAATGGAAAGTGCAACACGCTGATTTTCCATAACCATCTTTAGCCTGTCTTGCTTAACAGTATAGTAACATGAAAGGTGTATATTGATACCAGTGCATCTTAATACCAGTATTTTTTCATTGTATTTCTTCTTTTTGCATAGTAAGTATTTCATAATCCTTAGAAAGTTGTTGTTGGTTTGGTGGGGTTTTTCTTGGTTTTGTTGTTTTTTTTCAGTGCAAACATTGTTAGGGTATTTTCTACATATTTTTGATGGAAGTATTTTTTCTTTCTTTATGTTATCCCCTCCATCCACCTGCACACATTTACTGTTAAGTAATCAGAAGGCTTGAAAAGGTAATTTGAGGAAAGACTGGAAGAAAAATGTTTTGTTTGCTGTACAGAAGAGAAGACAAAAAAGAGATGTGATAGGGTTCCTTAGTATGTGAAAGGGCCTGCTATAACACTAAAACGTCTTTTGTGTCTGTTGGAAGTTGGACAAAGAGCGGTGGAGGGGCGTGATGGGAGCAAGTGAGATTTATATTAAGTACTGTTAAAAGTTTTCTAACATAAGCAGTGGATAATCACTTCACTGTAGAGAATCGATGGAATCTCCATCAATGGCATTTTTGAAACAGATTAGACTAATGTTTGGCAGGAAGGGATCCCTTCAGATCGGTACCTGCAAGCAATCTTGGGATCATGGACAAGGTAACCTTTTTAAAGTTATTTCTAGCCCCATTTTCTAGGTTTCCTGTTTTTTGGCTCACATCCCAGCTTTTCTGAAATTTTATGGGTATCAATGGTTAAATAAAGTGATGTGCATTCATTGGGAGTTGACTACTTTAAGGAGATAGTAAAAGCTTTCCCCCCTCCTCTGGAATTGTTTTGTATTTCACAGAAAATCATTAGCAGATACTTTGATTTCTATAGTATGTATGCTGATTTTTTTTTTTTTAAATAATTTTTTGTTGTCAGAATGTTCCATGATTTCTTAATTAAGATAACTATGCAAGTAATAATAAATATTCTTGTATGATAGCACTATCTGATTAAAGCACAGTACTTTCTTTACAATGAAAAGTATGACAGTATTAACTTATTCATAATATGGTAGATTCTACAATTAATAGTTTAGTCCATAGGTGTTACGTCCTGGGCATTTTAAGAAAAAAATTATTAATTATACTGAACTCAGAGCAGTAGTGCAAGAACTACCAGGTTGCATTAACATAACTGTTAATGTGATTATTGAACTTGCAGTATGAAATTTGAAGTGGAAGGCTGGCTGCATGGCAGACATTGAGCTGATACAAAAGAGGGCTACTTCTTAGCGGTCTTCCTTTCTGTTTGAACACCACATGGTTATTTGCCCTTGAAACTTACTGTCGTAGATGTTTCAGCTTTTAGAGTAGCTGTTCCAATAAAGTGCTGAGAGTAAATATGGTTTGTGTCTGCATTAATGTACAATGTATTAACCACTTTTAATTCTGTTTTGGTGTCCTGCATGGTGCTAAATTTTCTACACCTTATTTGACATGCCAGCAGCATTTTTAAGTGATTGCACAGATAAGACCAGTGCTACCTGAATTAAATGGGAGTTTTCGCTGTTATTGTCACAAATAATGATCCATGACTGCAGTGGTAGATCTGAAAGGTGCAAGGATAGGTAAAGCTAAGAAGAGATTTTCATAATTAGTAGGCGGGAAGTTGGAAGTGCAAACTTACTCTAAGGTAGTGGGAATCCTATTTGGGAAATGTGGAATCAGTTATTTTTTTAAAGTTAGTGTAATCTTCAGAACAAATTTATAAGTGCTTATAAATTTGAATTCAGCAGTAAATATTTTTTAAAAAAATTTGAAAAACATGGTTACAAGACATGACAAGTGTACCACTGCTCTTTTGAGTGTACTATTTTGCATATAAAAATATGGCTGTTAAAACTGAAACGGTATGTTGCACCTGATGAGGTCGGTCTACTTTTCCCATTATTGCCTGCCGGCAGTACAGAACGTGGGTGTGGCATATTGCTAAATTACTGGTGGCTTAGCAAAGATCCATTATTTTGAGTGAGGGTGACCCGAAGTCAAGTGAATTCTAACCTGTTGCCCCATGAATGTTGTTTTCTTCTGCGATAGTAGCTCATGTGTGTGGTCACTTCAGATTCAAAATCGCTCATCCTGCTTGTCCATCCATCAGTCATAAATGCGTTTCTTTTGTTAACACTAAATACAGTGTCAGTAAAATACTAGTCCAAGCAGACATTGCAATTATTTGCTTGTTTTCATATGTGATCTGTGGAAATGTGTATCTAATTGTTAATTCCTAGTTATTTTTAGTAGAATTGTATTAGTTTTATGAAGAATGTTTTTGATATGATTTTGCTGCATGTCTGTCTTCTCCGAGAGCTTTAGAAGCTGTTGGCCAAGTTCAGCCATGTTTGATAGAAATAAGCCTCAAATTCCAATGACTGATTTGATAATTAGCAGATACATAAAGGAAAGAGACCCTAGAAGTGCTGCAGTGGGGGAGAGTTAGGGACAGCTTGGACAGTATGCATTCCAGGTGAAACAGCTTTCAGCAGCCCATGAGTACCAGCCTGCACGCTGTTGTGAACCAGTTGTAGCACAGTCAGTTGGAGAGGTGGGTACGTGGGAGCTGGGAGTACTCGGCACATCTGTAGTGGGCCCAGGAGGGAGAAAGCAGTGACTGCTAAGTGTGAAGAGAGTTGAGGACAACTTGCAGCATGTTGAACTGTTGTGATAAGGATGTTTGCTTGGGCTAAAAGAAGAAGTAAACATCTTAAGGGAATATGAGGAGTATCAAGCACAAATCCATGATTCGTTATTTCCATTTCTCATGGAACCATTTTAAGAGCATTTGTTCTCTGTTGTGTCTTCCCTTGGTTGGGGTTTTTGGTATTTACCAACCTGTTAGGGTTAAAGAACAAACAAAGTTACAGAAAACTATTCTTCCTACTTGTGGTGTCAGAGGATACAGAGATGGAAATGTGTCTAGTTATATGAAACGATTTCTAAATATTTGTCTTAGTATTTTGAAATGCCATGAGTAATTGGCATTTGAAACCAAAGAACTGTAAGAACTGAGGTAACACATGCTTGAAGGGCTTTTCATTTTGTGTAGCAAATATTTTCTTACTACAAAACCTAGATTTTAGACAATAAATTAGAAAACCGTTGCTTTACCAAGTAGCTGTTACAGCAAGTTAACAAATCTTCCACCAGGGTGCAGTCTTTTCTAAGGATTTCTGACACCTTCAGCTAAGTGTCTGCGTTTGGCATGTGTATTTTATTTCCTGCTCAGCTAATACAGGCAGGCGATTAACTTTATTTTTGAGATGCACTTGGCTGTTTAATTGTGTTATCTCATCTGTTTAACACCTGAGACAAAATTAGGTGGGATCAGTTTAATGATAAAGTAATGTAGAATCATCAGATTCCAACTAGGAAAAAATCTAGGTCTGTCTCACTCTTCTCACTCTTTTTTTTTTTTTTTTATTCTCTATAATGAAGTATCTTCTCCCACCCTTTGGCATTCATTAAATACATTCACCATTGCCTTGCGCCAGTAGCTAGATTCAGGCAACAGTACTGTAGGAGTGAACTTTTTTGATTCGAGTTAGTAGGGTGTTAACATCAAAGCTTAATTGTGAGTGTTTAAATTCTTTACACTTCTGAAGGACCAGCCAAAATACAGCCGCCCAGCTGAGGGCTGGTGTTTCAGTAGTGGTCTTGTAACTGTGGGTAGAGTTGCAAGTCATAGGAAGAAACCTGATCTGTTTGTCGTGTCTGCAATAAAAATATTTTAAGTTGTTGTGTTTGTCTTGTTTAGATACATATTAAGCAAATGTCACTTTTATTATTGTGACCCTAATTCTGTTCCCTAGGGGCTATAGTCATGCTATGTAGTGTTCAGTGTAATAGAAAAATGCTCTTAATTTGGCTTGCCTATAGAGATTGTTAGCAACAACTGCTGTAGCCAAAGGCCATTTGATCAATGGATTACATATTTCGTTATATAGTTGTTGTATAGGTATTTCTACTGTGCCTTGTTAAGAGAGAAACATAAATCGTTTGTGCACAAGTCAGACATATATCCCAACCCAGTTCAGTTTTCTTTTGAGACAAACCAGTGTCTCGTCAAGGGTATTTCTGTGTTTTAGCATCACATCTGCTCTTTCAAATGTGGCGTGCTTTTGGCTGCTGGATGTTACTGTTCACATAAAGAAGTGTTATAATTTCTAGTTTTGACTGCACAGGGGGTGTGTTCAGCACTTAAAAGTGGATTCTGCGAAACAGTGCTTGTACCCAGCATACCGTATCACTTGGGAATTCTGGGAGTGCTTGAAACCCAGTAACACACTTCCTATCACTGACATTGGGGTGATGAGAGGGATCTGAAGAAGTTCCTAGATAAGTCATATTTCATGCTTAATTTGAAGATCTTTATTAGATAACTGAACGTAAAAACACACTCACTCGTATCTAGGGAAGAGTTGCACAAAAAAGCTCAAGTAATCTAGCAGGCTACTGGTGGTGAAAGAATGAGGTCCTGCTTCTTTCTGTGAGCTTATTTTTTCACGGGCTCTGACACTCTTTTTTACACACATCCCCCCACCCCCCCCAAGATTTGAAGAAGTTCATTAATGTGGGAAAAAAACTAGTCCAAGAAGGAAAGAAGAGGCAGGGTATTGTAAGAGTTTTCAGTGAGTAGGGTTGACTTGGAGAATAGTAGGCATGTCAGAGCCTTTACAAAGTAGTATAGCAGTAGTAGGATGGTATAGCACAGCTAGGCGTGAGGGTGAAAGATGGGATGGTCTGGGAAGTGTAAGTTAGCCTAACGGGAGCTGCTTTTCTGGGGCAGCATAACTTGATCTAACTTCTGGCTCTTGCAGTCACGTCCTCCTTTGTGCTAGCTTCAGTGCTGTTCTGTCCCCAAATTCAGCTGCTTCAGCCACTCTACTGGGAAGAAATCTCTCTGCGTGCACATTCACGTGTAATTCTGCTCATGCACACACCTACTCACTTTTAAAGAAACTGTTCTCTGCCACCTTGGTGTGCCCCAAGAGCTTGGCACAGGGTCGGAGCAGGACCAGAGGGAGCAGCACGGCCGTGCCCGGGGCAGGTGTCACTGGGGCAGCTGCAGTTAGCTCTGCTGTGCCTGCTGCGAGCCACGTTCCCCTGCCTTAGGGAGGGGAGGGGGGCGTCTGTCATTTTTCGATACAGATTTCTGCACACGGAGTGGTTTTATTTATGCTTGAACTCCAAAGATGATCAAGACTATTTTTTAACAGGTCTTCCATCGAACACTTAATTAAGGAAATGTTTGCTTGTTGGTTGTTTAATGAAATATATTGGCCATGTTTTTAATGAATAATTTTTTTGAGACGTGTGGTGGTGGGGGTTAGGATTTTTAGGAGTGTGGTAGATAACAAACTGTAACAACTACTGATGTCTTAAATACTTTTTCATTAGGGAGAATAGATGGTTTTGCTGCGTTTTTGACTATCAAGTAATAAATGAACCAAGGTAACACCATATTGAAGATAATCGGTGATTTATTTTTTTTTTTAAGGCTAGTTAGTAAGTTGAGGTACAGCTTAATTTTAACTCTGTCTGCTAATTTGTGTGTCAGCTATAAATTCTTAGCCTGCATTAGGGGTTTTGTTTTGGTTTGGTTTTAGTTAATGAAGCCAAGCTATGTAAGGGATGGATCTTAAAATAGTGAGACATTAGAAAACCTGATTAAAGGTTTCCATGTCATTAAAGGACTGCCTAAGATCTAAATCCTTTTCTTGAATCCAAATAAAGTATTTTAGAGCAGTTTAAAGATGGGATGTAACTAAATTGACTTTTATTCAAGTAATATTTTAATTTCTGCCACCTTTCAGGTGTGTGTTTATTGGTTTTATTGTAATAGAACAGTTAAAGTGGTATGATCCTTTTGAGGCCCCATGAAGTGAGGGTCAATGGGAATAAATATATGGTTATAAATTGTTTTTTTTAATAGCATCTATGCAGTGGGTCTATTATTGTGGATGTGGCAATTAAAATAGTTAAAACCAGAAACAACTCACCACCCCCAAGTAATGACAGAAGCCAGCGTAAGCATGTGTCACACTGAAGTTATTTGACAAAGTTATGAGATACATCTAGATTGGATCCTGATTATGCGTTTATAAGGTGGATGGCTCATCTTCCTACTCCTCCCTCTCTTGCCAGGGCCATAGTCCAGGGTGAGCTACTCTGTAGGTTGCTGATGCAACTCTTTGTATAGGTTTTGCAGATACACCAAGGTGGAAAGTCTAATGCTCCTACCCTGCCCTGTGCCTGAATTTGGTGGTACTGAAGAGGCCTGTGCCGAATTAGCCGTTCCTGTGCCTCCGCATCTGTGTGGGTTAATTCCTGTGTGGGCGGCCTGGCGGGAGGAGTACAGCCATCCCTGCGGGGCTGTGCCACCTCCTCTTTGGAAAAACCTCTGGGTCAAGGAAGGAACTCTGTAAGAAACTACAGCTGTATCTGTTATTTCCTCACTCCATAGGGTGACACTGTACTAGAAATTGCAGGTGAAGGAGCTGGAGAAGATGAGCTGGCTGCGTTCTCTCTGCAGTTTATAGTTCTTGAGTGAGTTTTATGCTTGCTCAAATAATTTTAAAAGTTAGACTAAATCAGTAGTCCACAAGGTCCCATAACAGATGTGCGGTGTAACACATACAATCTGCATAAACCCAAACTGCGTTGCTGGCGTACTGTCGGAATGAGTACTGGGTCGGGCCTTCCCTGGGCAGATTTCGGCGGCTGTTGGTTGTGGCAGACACCTAGTTACAGACAGATATCAGCTGGCTGAGGCTATTGCTGCTCTGAAGCTATTGTGTTACATTTGCCCCACTTTCCAAGTGGTGATGTCAGATGTGAATAAGCTCATGAGCCACCTAACTGTTTTCAGGTAAAATTGTCTCTGCTTCCTTGGATACACTGCACTGAGAGCAACAGTGATTCCTGAGGTGGTTCAGGAGTGCATCAGATGCCTTCATTTGGGAACAGCCACCTTTATCAAAAGGGAGGGGCAGGCGGCTGGGAGGTGACAGCTTCAGTTGTCTTGATTTTTATCTGCTACTGCATGTCTGTCCGTACCTTATGCTAGTTTTCTCAGTCTAAGACTAAAAGTCAGGTCAGTATCTGACAAATGTACTTGCTGGTGTTAGAGGAGAATGTGCCTAACATTGTAGCACAATTTGATGCCTGCTAAACGTCGCAGTTTAGAAGCCTAATTAAGAGAGGGCCAATCTAGCTGTAGTATAGACAAGTCGGAAAGTGTTGGATTTCTAAGACAGGAAAATTACAGATATGGTACAGACGTATCTTCCTATTTTTCCACTAATTTCTAGGGATACAGATCTGGTAGTAAAAAGAGGTTTTAACACTTTGGAGAAATGTCGATGATACTGAAACTACATCTTCAATTTAACTTCATGGTTGGGGCTGCGTTCTGTGGCATGCTTGTAATTAAAACTTTTTACAGAATGTAAGTTGTTGCTTGTCTTTTTGTTCTTGAAAAGGCTAATTAGCTAGCCATAGTCCCTTGTTACTAGATTAGCCACAGGCTATTAGTCACAGGCTTTTTTTTTTTTTTTTTCAAAAAATCTTAGCCCAGTGTGAGGTCAAACAAATTTGAAGCATGCTTTTAATTGCATTTAACTGTATGTTACAACAGCATACCATATTTTACATCTTTTTGCATTGTTGGTGAAAAGTATGTTTGTTCTTTGTGCTCCCTTGTAACATGTTTTTTCCTCACAAAATTAAGGCCATTTCACTGATGTGTTTGTAAAACAGCAACTGAAATCTGCCTTTGTAATGTTCCTGTTTTTTTTTTTTTTTTTTTTAAAAGGGTATCAGTATTTCATCATATTACACAATTTTGATGTATACGTGACTAAAAATAAAACAACTGAAGTTTCAGGCTTCTTTATGTACCATTTCAGACTAGTAGTGCTCTCATGCCATAGGCAGCAACAGTGCAGGGATGATGTAATCGCTGCTATAACAGGGGGTTTTGTTGCATCATGAAATTACCAAAGTTGACTTTAATCATTTCCTAATTCCAGTAAGCAATTGTAAACCTGAAATGAAATGATACGTTTTCGTCATGTTTACACTTTAGAATTTTTGGTTATTTTACTTAAAAAACATCTTAAGGATAATACAAGCTTGAAATTGTAGACAGGAGACTGAAGAAAAGTTTCCAGAAATCCTTTGGCCCTCTCTCCTGCCTTTTCTGGGGCAGGAGAGAGTATAGAGAGAACAGCCTGGCAGATGTTCTGTTGCTCCCTAGTAATTATTTTAAACAACTTAGAAATTTCTTACCTTGATCCTGTTTGCTGTGTAGTCCATGATTTCTTACGATGCCATGTGGCAGAAGACTCTGCTGGGGGACTGGAGGACTGGGCAGAAATGCTAGGAAGGATAAGCAACTGCTTGCAGGGATACTGTTGCTGAGAAGTTACTTGTAAAACTACATACCTTTGATATTAGTACATTTGATGGTCTAGAAGGGCATGAGATTTGATAAAAGCTACTTAGAATCATTGTTAACTTCAGTTTTTGCCCTAGGTCTGTTTTGTAGTTTTCCAAACCCGAAAAGATCTGGAGGCTCATTTGATGAGGCATTTTTATCATGTAGATTTATGTTCAATAAGCTACTCCAGCTGAGCAGTACTTAGCTCTTTTAGGATGTATGTACATTGCAAAGTGCTTTATGACACTGTCCCCTTTTTACAGATGTCATTTAAAAGCAAAGTAACTTATGCAAAGTCAGCTGGCCCATGGCAAAGCAGGGTTTTAACATGACTGCCGTTTTATTCTTTATTTTTCCTTTTCCCTCTCATCAGTTTTTATAGTGGAATGGAACTAGTGCTTAATGTTTAGAGAGCAGTCATTAGCAGTGCTGGGGAAGGAAGCCAGGAATGTGGTGCTCGCCTCCACCTGACAATTTTATTACACCATCATCATAGTAACTTTAAGCGACTGGGAGGAAAATTAGCAGGCTGCTTCTCCAGCCTCCCCTCTATCATCTGTTACACTTTATAATCTTCCCTCATTTCACATGAAAGTGAATTTCATTTTGTTTTCTCCTTCATCTCCTCGTAACCCGTACCACGCGGGAGGTTCTCTGTGCTTCCCGGCGGTGTACGGCCGGC
>NW_009595379.1:0-17886 GCF_000690535.1 Cariama cristata | reverse complement strand
CATTTTTATATTATAGATTATGTATTATATTATATAAATAATTATATACATCACCATGTATCAAGAGTCATCCTGATATTATACTTTAACCCCAGAGCTCACAGGTGCTGGAGAGCATTTAATGTACCACCTCAAGGTGAATAAACCAGTCCTTGCTCTTGCTTCAGGATACCCTCCCTGTTCATGAAACTGAAATGCTGCCATCATTGCTTATCACTACATTGCCTTGGACTGTGTATCTGCTGATTACCTTAAGTTATGGCTCAACCTACTTATACTTAAACTTTATTTGACATGTGCAGAACTTTAGTCATATTCCCAGAAATGCAAGTTGCTGATTATTACACGGCTGTTAGGTTTGGCTACTTACGAGACTGATCACCAAAGCCAACAAGTAATGAATTCTCTTTACAGCTTGCTGTCCTCATTTGGATAAGCAATTGACTAAGCAAAAGGCTGTTTTTAATTTGTGCTCATAGTATACAGTTCAGCTGTTACTCCTCATATGGTACAAGGGAACATCTCACCTTTTTCCCATCAGTTATGCACTGCTTCCTTCTCCATCATGCCATACCTGGCAACTGCAGCAAGAGTTCTTTCATTCTTATTTCCTCATGTTTTTGGAGCAGAAACTTATGTGCCTCTTGGCTCAAGTGGATGAACAGTCTCCTGAAATCACTTAATCCTAGGCTCAGAAATCAATGGGAAAAAAAAGCTTTAAGCCCACCCATTTTAAAAGCAAACTACATGAGGTGAATATACATTTTTTTTCTGAATTTTAGTAGTTGAGCTGTAAGACAGCTTCCAGTATTAAGGGTGCTACTCCATCAGTTTCAAGACTTTTTTTTTTAATGAGTCTTAAAAAAGACTATGCCTGGCATGGGGTCTATGTTTACTGATTGTATAGGACATATAGGCTCCTAAAGTGATAGTTAAACCAGGCATAGATGCCTCCCCATGTATTCTAACCAGCCAGATCATCAGCTAGTATAAATGAGCTAAGACTCACAAATGCCAGCATGTACTTATAAATCCGGTCCAAAGGTCTCCCTCCACAGCAAAATTAATCTATTCTCTTCCTCCTGCGAGTCAACAGAAGACTTCTTTTTTTTTTGACCAAATGTGTATGTGTGGGGAAAAACGTATTAGAACTTACAAAATTACTACAAAGGAAAGGAGATTAAGTTTTTGTGTGCAACAAAATTGCCTCAGGATTTGAAAAGTGAGAGGAAAAGGAAAAGTAGGGAAATGGAATAAAAAAGAAAAAGTAAAAAAAATAAAAAAATAAAAAAATCCATCCTTGTTGCATAATGTACCTTGTGGGGATTTTAAAGAGCAGCGGAATTACATGTTATTTATTGGTAATCACGTGTCTAACAAGGTGTTCAGTATCTGCTGACTTAAGTAGCTAAAGGAATCAGGGGTATTTCTCTTATCAATATTTAAACGTCTTGTAAAATCCCTGCTAACTGGATTATCACCATGTTAGAGCTGTCATTGTGCAGGTCTAGCTGCCAGACTAGTATGAATAACGCAAGTGCATGTCTGTATGTGCCTGTGTTTGTATACAGTTTTGTCCCTCTTTCTCTTTGCTTTAAAGAGAGATCTGGGACACTTCCACTGGGTCTGTGCACAAGAGTATTCCACAGCTAACTGGCAGATAGAAAAGTTGGGACACTTTTTCTAACAATGAGAGCTGAAGACAAGTACAAGCTCTTACTGCCTATCCCAGTGATTCAAAAACTACTAGAAATCTTGCACACATCCTGAAAAACAGTAAAATGGATAATGAGATAATTTTAAAAATCAGTATAGATGTTTCTCTCTGTGTGAGCCAGACTCTGAAGCATTAGAATTCAAATTTCTTAAAAATTAAGAGCTCCAAAACCTTACATTTTTAAATCAATTAATGATTAATTTCTAACATAACAAGACTTCAGAAAAAGGGAATTTAAAGAAATAGAACTACTATGCAGTTCCTAGAAGAGTAGAAAAATAACCACCACCCCCTTCAAGACTAGTGGGAGAAAAAAAAAATTGTATTGATTTTAGGGACGAATACATTAACCCACACATTATTAAGGAAGCAGAAACAATTTTCTTGCAACTGTAATAAAGGATCTAATTGGATGAGTTCTTATGAGCCACTTTCGATTAGTTAACACCAGTCAGCACCACTTATTGGTGGTTTACCTGAGGGGCGCCTCGGAGTGAGTGGGAAAAGGTCTTTAGTTAGGTTGGTATCTAGCTTATTTTCTGAGTCGTGGACACGGCCCTGTAAGATCTGCTCTTCTCAGAAAGAAGAAGAATTGGGGAAAAGGGAAAGGTCACTTGTTAGGACTGAAGAATAGAGATAGATTTCATTACGACTTCAAATCACAGTTTACTGCTGTCTGATGCATGACCCCATCTCCCTCTGAAGTCAATAGGAATACCTGGAGCTCCCTTTTAAGTTGTAGGAACTACTATACTAAAGGTGTGATGAGCTGCTTTAAACTGAGAGTTTGCTACTATGGAAGAAGGTGGTCTTCCGTCTTCCTTCTCCTCATCCTCCTTCTGATGTATTCCCTTTCGCTGTGCCTATTCATGTGACCCCAGCTGAACTGACTCAACTCTCAATGCAGGCAGAAAGCACCTTACTTTTTGCTGGTTGTGGCTTTTCTGATCACCTATTCAGCAGAATCAATTCACCAAAGGTCAGGCAAGCATCAAAGCCTGTGCAGGTAAGCAGAGAGACCATAGTGGAGCATTGCTTTTTTTGGTGTCACCAAGATTAATTCTCTGTGTCTCACCTTACTGCACCTTAAAGAACAGAGAATAAAGCCCCATTGGCAAATGTGGGAAGGCTGAGGGAATAGGTTGTGGGTGGGTGTAGCTGGAGTTGTTTCTAAAGGTGCAGACTTCAGTGAGAAGAGCTGTTGCACCTTAGGCTTTTGCCTAGAGGTTGCACGCTTTATGATAGCACTTGAGAAAGCTGTGATCATTCTTGGCCATTGCCATCTAGCATAAATATTGTATGGCTGCATTATAGATTATGGAATTATAATCATTATAGGATTAAGCTAGAAAGAAAACTTGGCTAGATGTGAGGAAAATGGTTTAAAATCAAGAAGAAATGTTCTGTCAGTGAATATTGCTAATAGAATAACTCTGGAGACTGAAACCTTCTTATTCAAGTTGGCCAGCATTGGGTGATGACTACAGTCCACACCTCAGTACAGGCTGTTGTGACACTTTAAAGACATATCAAAGAAGTTTGATTCCTGCAGTCTGATTTCCCTGATATCTTTAATGGATTAGCTGATGTAATGACAAACAGGGAAGGTGGCAGAATTTCAGATGCAGATAGATGGAGATTCCGCTAGGAGTTTGAATGACTTAATATAATCCTCCTACAGAGGACTCTATCCATAGCAGAGTAATGAGTTCTGAAACTAAATCAGTTCTTAGATGACAGGTTCTTGCTTGAGTTCATGACTCTGGGGCAGCTATCCTTATTTACACAGTAGTTCCCAATTCTGTTTACAATTAATCGAATCTCTCTGTTGACACCTGCACACTTATGCAATTTTGTAAGAAAGAGCACAGTCAGGCCTCTAGAGAGAAAAATATCTTTATTTCCTGGAGCCACATATTCCCCAACTGCTTGTTATGTCCAGCATCTTCTATTTCTCCTGGCACGAAGGTACATTTCTCACTTTAAATTAATTTCATCCAATCATCTTTCTGTTTTTCTGCCTCTTCTACTATATTTGTTCCCCCTAGAACACATTCACTGCACCCATTATTGTAATAATTTAATGGCTTTTAAGTCTCTTCAGCCCTCACCACTGACCCTTCAGTTTTTCTGCTGCAATATTTAACACAACTGTACTGGAGGAAGGGGTGGAAGAAAGGGAGAAAGGACAGATTACATTAAACTCTTCTCCAGGAAAGTGATTTTTACATAGAGATCTATGAACTGGGCTCTTCTACCCTTCCTTTGAAAAGAAAGGGTTAAATCTTTGCTTTAACTTTAGCTAGTACAAGGTTGCCTCCACAAGCATAAATAATGATGACAGGAGCCACATTGTTTGCAGGCCCTACTAAACAAGGGAAACCAGTTCCAACCGGCCTTGAAGATAACGGCCCAGGACAACTCAGCAGTTTCAGCCGAAAGTGAAAAGTTTACTGTGAAGAAAACTGCTGCCTTCCTCACAAAGACTCCCACCCGCAACCCCCAGGTGGAAGCACACAGGCGCAGAAAGAAAGAAGCGTATGATACTAAAATTCCTGGAACTAATTGTAATATCCCTGGCTATTCTCAGAAATCTAATGAATATGTATACCTATATGGGATAAATATCTAGGCTTTTGTTCTTTGGGTGGGCAATTTTGAAGGAGCAATCCCCCTTGCCCCCGGCGCTGAAATAAACATACCTGCTTTATAACTATCCGTGAGTTGTAGAGTTTGTTTCCACATGTCACCTACTTACATAGCCAATTGTTGTATCTTTTTCCACATCTGAAAAATCTAAAAAAAAATGGTTTTAATTCCATTTTATGATCAAAATCGTATTTCTACAGGGGAAAATAAAAAAGCAAAGTGATCTGCCTTCAAGGAACTAATAAAAACTGAGTGTAACTAGGGGACATATGGGATGGCAGAGATTTCACTTCATCTTGAAGATGGACAGAAGTTACTGACAGTGCTCTCTCTTTGTACCTTTCTCTTGGCATCTCTCATGTACATTTATATTTTGCTTCCCTTCCCAGTGGGATCTTTATGTTTTGAGAAATTAGAAAGACTTTTTGTGGAATAAATATTTTCTTGCCCTGTTTATGTCTTTGGCTATTTGCACACTTCCCTACAAAATACAAGCTCCCCCTTGTGCTCTCTCTCCACAGCTGTACCTGTGCTGTGGGCTGTGTGATGCATAATGCAGAGGGAAATGCAGGGCATCCTTGGAGAAGAATGGATCTTACAGGACTGCAGTTCAAAGCTCTGTTAACAGCTTACTGCATAATGCTGGTAAAAGAGATGTCCTCCACCAGTTCTTCTAGAAATCTCCAATCATCACTCATCAAGATCCTGGTGCTGCAGGATATTCAAGAACAGCTCAGCAATGCTTTCCATCTTGTTTAGGTATTGGAAATGTCTTGCAAGGGAGACTGTCTCATGCTGAAATATACCATTTCATCATGAAATATCCCATTTCATAAAGACCACAAGTGGTTTTTAGAGGTATTGAAGGAGATACTGCAGTGCTAAGAATGATATTCAGAGAGACAGCTGGATGTGCTAAGTAAAGCTAAGATCAGGAGATATAACAGGAATTCAGCAATGGGAAATGAAACCCTGTATTACCTGAGATTTATACCTTTCTGCAGCTCCTGTACTGCTGGTTTTACCAAGTAAAAAAAGACCCCCCAAAAAGTGCTGGGTAAGATATACTAGTGATGTGATCACACCTGACAATTCTAAGGATGCTGCAGAGGCTGCTGCAACCAGAAAATTATAGAGGTTCCTTTAGCAGCTCTAAGCATGGGACAAGCTGTTACATTGTTGTCAAATAGCTTCAGGAACTTGCAGTTCCAATCAAATTTAGAGGCCTCGCAACTGGTGGTGAAAGCACGTTGAAACTGGAGCGTGAATTCCCCCTGCCCCGGGGAAAAGAAAGGTGCAGAGGCAGGAGAGAGTTAAAGCAAAGCTTTCCTCTCAGCAGAGGGTGAGGTGTTCAAATCTCCCAGCAATGTTATCTTCTAGCCAATCTTAGCTGCTGGCAAGCTCAAATAACAGAAACAGGCAGTTCACTGAAGGAAAAAGTGAAGCACTTTTGGAAAGATTTTTGGCTACTAGAAGAGGTGCTCTGTAACCAAAAGCTGGAGCCATGATAAACCAGTTCCAGTCCGTATTAGTAACTGTAGCTCTGTGTCTGCCTCCCAGAGCCCAGACTGGCCTGCTGCAGCAAGGTGGTACAAGGCATCAGCCATCTTCCATGTCTTGCTCAAGCAACCGGTGCTGGCAATACAGAAGCGAGCGCTTTTGCTCTCCAAAAGGACTGCCAGAATAAAAGATGTATTGAATGTATGCTTGAAATGGCCTACTGTTAAGGAGGATCTCATGGCATAAGAACCCACGGAAACAAGAGCTACTTTACTCGTGTTTCCTTGTTTCACTCAGTGACTGCTGGGAGAATGCATATGAACTTGCACAAAGCGCATCATAGCAGAGATTACTGGTATATAATGTAACTCTGAGATCAAATAAGCAAAGCTTTAGTAGGCTTTTGTCAGGGAAAGAAGAAAAAGTTACTGTTTTCTGAGATAAGGGTGGTCCTGTGGCAAATGGATTGTTCAGACCACAAGAGATATGGATCAGATATACAGATGTGAAAACTCCTGTCCTGTATTTAAGAAAGTCAGTTCTCTAAGTGTAGGGAAACTGACTTTTTTAGTGTGCATCTCACCCAATCTATTGAGGACATCTGTTTTAGGATGATTGAATTTGCTTGGATAACCAATGTATCAGAGTAGAAGAGCTCTTCCCGAATTCAGAGGCTTACTGGGGGTGTATATGCTATGGCAGAGTCAACTGATGTCCCATGATGATGGGAGATCCAGACCTCACAACCCACCTGTTCACAATAGCAGAAATAAATCCTCCTTGCCAACAGTTTACATCCATGGAAACATCCCAAAGCAGCTCAGGAATCCCAAGGCACACATACTAGAAGCCAGCAAAAGCTATGCATTGGCAATTATTTGTGGTTTTACTGCATTGATCAGTATAACTGAGCTCCTAATAGAATCTATCACAACTACAATCTATAGGACTGCCTGTTGTTACATCACAGGGCTTTTAGGAGGGGAAGTGAACAGTAACTTCTCTCCTGTTATTACACTATAGGACTTTTAGAAGGGGAAGTTAATAGTAACTTCTCTCCTTCAGGTTGCCTCATAAATTTATACATAAACAGCCTTTCTAGAAACTCTTTTTTTTTTTGACTCAGAAAGCTGGAGATTGCTTTGTATCAGTGTTATTCAGTGTGAGAGCCTGGCGATGGGAGTGAGAAATGGGAGAGCTAAGATTGGTCACTAATTCTGGATTATCAACTTGAGAGTGGTAGCATAGGCTGTATCTCTCTGAAAATTACTATCTACAAGTGGAGTCCTGAATCTGAACTAGTCACCCTGAGCCCTCTCAACTTGACAGTAAGAGAAGAGGAACTGTGTGCAATTTATCTCAACATAAAATAGGCATTTAGAAGAAGTTAGATGGATGGTGTTTCAGATGTGTTTTCATTTCTCTCCACTGAATGTGAAGGCAATATAATAACTAGCACAGGTAGAGATGTTCACACCATACACAGCTAAGGTTAGGTGAAGTGAATCACTGCCCTGGGTCTGATCCTGTGAGGCATCAGATTTTACATATTCCATTGATACCAGCTATAGACGATAGGTGCTTCTCAGAAATCTGGAGAGCAACAAGTGGGTTCAAGCCAAAAATGGAGACACCCTGGATAGGTAACTGTCCTTGGAAATTGTTGGTGTTAAAAAAGCACATTAAATGTTCTTCATGTCACAAGCATTACTATTAGTGGTGGAACATATTCGCATTGCTTTGCTTGAATTGGCTAACTATACTCTCTAATCCACCCTCTTGAGGAACTTCTAGAGAGATCCCAGCATATGCATCTTCTATTTTATGTGGTGTGAATGCACTTCAGGGGGAACTTTGATCCCTCTCACTATCCACAGCAGCTCATTGCAGTACAAGATAGCTGGGTCAGACTCCATTACTTCATATCAGATTCAGTTGCTTAATTGGAGACCATGCTGGAGAAACTTTGTGAACTTGCAGCAAAAATAGCCCAATTAAATACATTTTGCTTCTTAAAAAGGACCCAGTGTATGAAATAGCCATCTCCTTTCTCAGCAAAACTTAACAATAGCTAAATGAAGCTAACATTTTCCAACTCAACAATTCTGTAATACACAGCATTTAGGTAGGGAATAAAAAAAAGTTTTATTAGCTGACCCAGAAATTAGGAGCAGTGCCCAAAAAATAGCCCATTTCTAACAAGAGGAAGAAATGCGAATAGTTCAACTACAAAAAGAAAAGCTGATTAAAGAACTAGATACATTCAAAACTCTGGTTATGGGAAAGGGAAGTTTTAACCAGAAGTGCTCAGTGACCAAAATCGTAATGCATTGATAACTATAGATGCTATTCTACATCTGAAAAGATGCTTGTCACTCCAATCTTTGAGCAAAAGCAGGAGAAAATTCAGGAACAGCCCACAGCCTCTGCACTGATTTCAGTGGATCCAGTTGGTAGCTTGGATACAGCATGGCTGGACGTTTCAGATTTCATCCAGCTGAATCTAAACTTTGTTACTATGAAAGATGGAGAACTATCACATTTGGGTGTTTTCTTGACCACCTCAAATGAGAGACCAATCATAAAGTGGGGTTCAAACTTGTAAATTAGATGCATGGAGAAGAAGAGAACCTGTGTGGCAAGAAGTTCCAACATGCCGGGTAACAAAATGAACAGAATAAAACAGATGGTCTGCAGTCTCCCTCGTGACAGGATAAAGCAAAAAAGTGGACACTGGTGCAATATCTGTACTATTAAATTAACATACCCCTTATGTAGAACTGAAGCCAGACAGGATTGAACAACATTTTTAATATTACTAAACTCTCTTACTCTGCAGAAATAGGATCACTGTATCCAAAAATTGCTTATTGCAACTATCTCTGATCATCTCCGCAGAAACTAGAAATAATTTTGGAAAGTCCTAGATCAGCTATGCCAAGACCAGGCCTGGGAATGTTCCTTAGCCTTGTTTAATCTACTGGTACAGACAAGTGCTGGGATAGCAGGAGGCATTTCCCAGAGCCCACACCAGAACTGTGACTGTTCCTTCTGGTTCATTTAATTTCTGTTAACAAAAGCTTCATGATAGAGAAAGCACAGATGCGGTGGTGTTTGCTTGACTGAGGGGAAAGATGATTGCAGTATGACAGAGAATCCAAGCAAAACAAATTTTTGAGAACTGCAGTCTTTCCAGGACTGAAACTTCAAGTAAGAGCTGAGAGGTTTCAAAATAAAAACACAGCACATCTCTACAGCAGCCTAATCCTGCTTATCTTCTCCCAAAACTATTCCCTTTATTCCTTCTCCAGGAAAAATTTAATGGGTCAATGCCACCCCAGAATCATAAAATATTTTAATGCAAACTGCAACAATGTTGAATGACTTAAACCAACAAGGCTGTCAGGATTATGTGCTCTGCGTGAATTCCTTCATAAACATTTCCCACTTTCTCTTCCTTTCAAATGATTGACTTTAGTTATTCCAATCTATTCCACAGATTATTCACTTATAAGCTTCCTCTGAGGAGCATATGGAAGTTAATTTCAGCTATTGGATGTAAAGATTTATATTCCTGCTCTTTGTCATCACATACTGAGGTCCTTTCTTATCCCACTCAGCCACTCCACTTTCAGAAGTGTAAACCACCTCCTGCGGGCAGAGCACAGCAATCCCAGATTTACCTGGTATTTGTGGAGCCACCGAGCCTGCTGACAATAACCTGTGGTGAGGATGCTTATTTTGATTTTCCACTGTGGGCTGGATGACAGAAAGTGTTTTCTGGTTCTTCATTGTAACTGTCTGAAACCAGAAAGAAATGATGAGGAACTGGAGTTTAGCACCTCATGACAATGAATAAGGATCAACAAATGGAGAGTTAAGCACACATATGGACAGCTTCAGAGGCACTTTTTGAATTTATTTTGGCGCTTCGGTCTTATGATTTTAAAATGTAGATGTCAGTTTTGCTTTTTGAAATACACTGTCTGTCTTTACATTTCTCGGCAGGGAAGTTGCATATGCATTGTCAGGAGTGTACTACAAAAAAATCCTAAATAAATGAATACGTTTGGTGGAGTAGTCAGTGTTTGGAAACTGTGTATTGTAAAAGGGAAAGCTTCACAAACTGAAGGAGGAAAATAAAAGACGGATTAAACAGATTCACCCAGTTACACTATTCCTTTCATTGGAAGCAGAATTAGTCATCAGCTAATGAGAGCTGACTCTGGGTTTTCCAACACTGCATTGTGACCTATTCAGTGAACACATTCATGCTATCTGCTGGGTAAGACAGTGTTCCCAGGAAGGCTTTGGGGGAAAGGGAAAAAGCTGGAAAAGGATCATGCAAGCTGTGGTTATAAAAAATACACCTATACACAGGCATTTGCTATCTGGTTGTGAAGTCTTAATGTTCTTCATGTAAGGAAGCTACATTTTCTTATATATACTTGATATTCTGAGTTGGATTAGGGTCCTACCATACCAGCTCATGGAGGAGCCTTTTCTTACCTCTGATAATTCCTCATCTAAAATGACAAAGCACACAGAAAACTGTCAGAGAAAACAGAGGAAGAAAGAGGTGAAAGTTGTTTAGGATCATAGAAACCTCCTCCCAGATTAGTGTTTTACCCACTGAGACATAGTACGCATTAGTCCATCACACAAAAAGCCCCCAATCCTGTCCAAAAGACAACAATTGTTCTTCATTCTCCTCCTGTACCCACATTTCTCCGCTTCTGTCCCCATTTCATATGATAGTTTAATGGTGTATTTTACCTCATACCGATTCTGAACTCTCCATTTTATTTCTCCCTGGCCTAGTAACAGCATTGCAAGGCTCACATTTCAGTTTCACCCTGTGGAGAAGCAATGTTGATTTGCTTTCCTTCCAGATGCGAAGCAACCCGTTTATGTTTAATATTCGCTCTTCAGTCACACAGCAGCCTGCATTTAACTACATTTTTATGCATTATATATGCACATACATTTGAAAGAATAAAATTCCCTCTACCCGACATCACTCTAGATGGAGCTGAGGTGAGCTCTTGTTTCCCTGAGGCAGCCTGGCATTTGAAGATCATTTTTAACCATTTCAGTTTTGAACTGTACTCTTTCACTTCCTAGCTCCTTTTGTTGGTGGGTCTCCAAGCTCTTCCCAAAATAGGCACTGAGTAACCCTCCAGACAGTGTGCTAAGGAATATAAATGTAAGTTTTATCAGAGGAGGAAATTGGCTGAAAAAGAGAACAGGCAAATTTACAAAAGGTCTTGTAGGGATTTGGTGTCAGCTCCTATGGACACCTGATGCCCCAAGTCTCTGATCTACACTGTGTGGTGCATGCCTTTCATAAGCAAGTGGCTCCAAGTAAAGGCTCCGAAATCTGCTTTCCTTCTCAGACTTGGATGATAAATGCCTAACCTGTTACACACACACACACAAACACCCCCTGTACCTCTTGTCTCTTGTAACACTGTTATTGTGGGCTGTGGTTTGTAGCTAAGCATCCTGATGTCAATAGCAAGTGTGGGTGACTTTGCTGTGTGGTGGCTGAGTCACCCAAACTGACTAGGGGGTGGTAGCAAGCCCAGGGGTATCTCATAAACTCACTAGAGGGCTCAGGATTCATTCACAAGGCTGTGGAAGCAGCACCCATAACCTTGAGTTAGTTCTCTATCTTTTTCAGTCACGTGAAACTCTCATGTCTAGAACAAGCCTCCACCAACTTGTGCTGCATCCACCAAGTTGTAATAATTCATAGCCTAACTTGAATGTCAGTGTCAGTGTCTAGGCTCCAAGGCTCTGAAGTGCTTTTTGTTTTGGGCAAGACACGTCCCTTGGTATGAGTCCAAGTCTTCTGCAACCCCTGCAACTCCATCGTGTATGGCACGATGCTCCTTTTGTCCCCATGTGGCAGAGACAGGGATCATTTATCAAGATTCATGCAACTACAAAACTCTCACTGTAAAAAAGGGCAAAATTTTCTAAAGCAAGGCACATCTCATTAGCCTTCTTAATCCCTGTGTTTAGGGACAACTTGTTTCTGAATGGACTTTGCAAGCCTCATTTGCAAGTCATAATACGTGGTGAATAATTGCAATTACTGTCCACTTAATGAAACAATGATGCTTTGCTTTAAAAAAAAGCTATGCACAACCCATCTGCCTTCAAGTGTGTGTGTGTTGGTAAATACTCTCCAGGGCCAGTTGGAAAAGAACTCATGGAGTGACAGCTACTTGTCACATGATGGGAAATTCGGTATTTTATGTACTGATCCTTTTGGATCTCCAAACCTAAGCAAAATTTTTGTTTAATCAGAAATCAGAGTAGACCCACTACAGAGCGTCAGATGGTAAAGTGGCAATGACTATTCTCTTTCAGTCTGTTTAAAGACAGTGCTTCACCATGACATTGTTGGCTTTGATTTTTGAAAACATGTAGAGAGAAACTGCTGACAATAGCTACTGCCATAATCTAGCAAGGAAAGGCTGATTAGAAATCAGTGACACGGATTTCAACAAATAAAGCATGACCCATCTTGTAGTGGTGAAAGGAATCACTGAACAAGGTGACTAAGGATATGGTAGATTTACCAGCATATGAAGCCTTGAAATTCATTTGTTTTCAGGCATAGCAGTTTGGCCACATCAACACTTCTTCCCAGCATAAGGGAGTGGGAGAGACTGCACAGCCAAGGATAAGACTATCCATTTTGGCAGTCTGCTTATGTCAGATTAAAGCTTCCTGCACCCAGAGGAAGCAGAGAATACTTTGTAGTATAAATAAGATTATTACTCTTGAGGAGCTTATTCATTGTGTTTGGAATTCATCCCATATAGCTCTGGATACCTACATCTGAGGTAGTTACCTTAGGCTTCCATGATAATTACTGAAGGAAAAATAGGGCACAACTCATAAGGCTTGGATGAATCACATCTTAGAAGTGTCTGTTTCTCTCCATTGACTTTCAAGGATGTTGAGGGTGGCTTAGAGATGTCTGCATTATGAATCTTACCCTTTGTTTCTCTCATGAACTGATAGCAAAGATAGTAAGGTGATACTAAAGAAATGCCTAGGATCCTTGAGGTCATAGCTACTCAGCTCCTATGAGGTACTTAAGAAGGTAATTTTCTGCAAAACTGCCAAATTCTGTTGTGTTGTGCACAAGTCAAGGAAGTGAGACAAAGCACTATCTTCTGCTGATCTCAGTTTGGCCATGACTTCAAGCTGGAGTAAACAACTCCATGCTTTGGGGTAGATACACAGAGGGACTCTTTTATAGACATGACTGGATCTTGTCCGCCTTGCTCCCGGGCAGCTGTTTCAATCTGCAGTAGAGCCACCATGGTCTTAATTCGCTAGCTTGAAAACAAGCCTTGCTGTAGGAAGGAAATCTGCATTGGATCCCATCAGCACAGTCCATCCTAATTTCTTAAGATTTCAGAAGGGGTTTCTCTGGGGTAGATATTATGAGCATATTAAGGATGTTGAGGACAACAATATCTGTTCAGAGAGTATAGAAAATTGGAGTTGCTAGAAAACAGACCCCAGACATCTTTAATGACCTTAAAAGAGAAAAGTAATGTCTTTCCTGAACATGTGGAAGAGAGGTGGGACAAATGCAAAAGTAAATGGCATTTATTTCATTTTTAATCTTTCTAAATGCAATTTCAGTATGAGATGAATGATAGCAGCATGAGCAGAGATTGTTACTTTAATAGGATTATTGTCAGATGTTGACTGTGTTTGTATGACAGCAATGAATTTCCTGCAGTGTGGGTACATTTCCATGTTTGATAAGTTATGAAGACTGCTAAATGTACTTCATTTTAGATACCAGGTTTGCAGCAGTCTCTATTTTTCTCGTATCTGGAAGACCATATATGTGAATATCTCACGCACAAGGTTGAGATCCTGATTATATGTTTTAAAGGCAGTTTGTTAAAAGTTTGTCACATGGTGTTGATTTACTAATACCAATCATGTGTTCATGTAAGTACCTGTCTTGAGGAACCTTTCTTACTTCTCTGGATGGAACCAGAGACTGTGGCCATATCTCTACTTGTCAGTCTTAATTTCTGTGAGTCTACTCAAATCCATTGTTTGGATGCAGACACAGGCTTTGACCTAGGCTGGAGAAAAGCTGCAGCAGGACCCTGAGCCTTCTTTACAGCTTAGTATAGTTCCAAATGTACCCTTTCATATAGGACAGAGAGCCTGTTTAGTGGCTGTGGCGATCCTTCGACATGAAATCTGCAATGCTTTGCAATGATCTTATGGAGGCAAGCACCAGGAAGAAAAGTCAGGCAGAGTTTTTCCTCAATGCCATCTGTCACAAGGGACCATAGGAGTCATAAGCAGCTTAGCCGGTAGGTATCCAATGTAAATACACAGTGTGTACCTCTACACTGCTCTCAGACTCTTTCACAGGCACAGGCACCTCAGCTTTGATAGTATTCCTAGTGCTAGATTTCATTTCCCTGAACTGGCAGGCTGCCAATTAATTCTTTGTAGCCTGTATTTAAGCAGCAATGATTTACAGTTAAGATGTCTCAGCTAATCATAATGTAATTAATAGTCTGTAATGTTTTTATGTCTTGGAGAAGGAAGCATTTCATACCTGGGAGTTTTGGCTGCACTGAAACGATGGACTGTAGGACATCACTTTTTTTTAAAGTTGTTGCTTTGTTGTTTTGGAAACTGAGCATTTCAAAGAGCTTCAATGTAAATTTGACATTTTGATACATTGCTTATGACTGCAGCATATTCAGCTCTTAGATAGTATAAGTAAACATAAACCAGTTGAATTTCCTTTGCCGGCTCACTGTGAAATTTCCCACTAAGAATGCAACAGACAGTATCAAATATATCAGTTCAGCATTTTTGTATGTATACCAGAACGTGGGATAAAAGAAACTCACTCTGCTGGGAATCAAGACAGCTATATGTTCCTACCTATTTACTGGACTATCATTGTAACCTGGAGGAGTCCCATGACCCCCAGAGCCAGGAGTTCTTCTTGAAAGCAAGGGCAGAAGTGATTTGGAAAAAGTAAGGAAAAGTGACTTCAGACAGCCACAAAACCCCTATGAGAGGTAAATCTGAACTTCAGGGGGCCTATGAGAGGAGGACGGGCTGCAGTCAGCTTTCCCTGGCAGAGCCCAGTGTAGGCAAACCTTTCACAGCAGCTGCACATCTGCAAGACCATCCTTTCGTGGATCATTTATGCCTCCGCTGAAATCTTCAGAAGTTTTATGCTATAAGCAATGCTGATTATGTCTCTTTTATTCATTCACAATCCTGATGTCAAAAACACCTGCGTCCAGTAAGACCACCTGCAAAACTACTGTTACATCTTCTAGACAGAGGAGTTTGGAGAGGCTGTAGTGGAAGCCTCTCTATGGTCTTGCTAGCACAGCTGATCTGATCCTACTGAGAAGCGGACACAGATTAGAGACATGTCCTGGGGAACTTCATCATATCCTTCACATCATGTGGTGTCCCAAGATGCCTGACCAGGCTCAGGGCTGGATGTGTCAACAGAAGAAAATTCTAGCCAGTGCTGTAGGCTCAGGCCAGGAAAGTGATTCCTGGCAGGCAGTGCTTGAAAACTAAGCTCTGGGCCTTTTTAGCAAGCTTTGTTTGAAGAAGCAAGCTTAATTGTCAGGAGTACCTTTTCCTGCTGTTTAATAGTTGCCCTTTGGATTAGGAAATTGTTGCAGCCTCCCTACTGGTTATACTAGAAAGCTATCAGCTGAAATCTTGCTGCCTCATTACAAAATGGTGAAGTGATTAAAGACTGAACTCCCTAGAACAATTTCAGGTTTTTTTGAGACAATTAACTGAAAATATGTAAATAGTTTTTACATTTGTGTCTGTTAAGAGAAAAATAACTACCTGAATACTTTTTATTTTCACTTCAAATAAAGTATTCTGTTTTGAGTTATAACTATTAAGAGATGCAGGGGTGTACATTTATTTTAAAAACACAGAATAAAAAAAAATATCAAAGCAAAAAAGAAATTCACTGTTGTGTATACTAAATTCTGTTATGTTGTCATACCAAGCCAGCTGAAGAAATTCAAGCTGTTTTTCCATCACAAGTTCCTCGATTAATACTGATAACTGAAGACCCATGAGGAACCCTACAAAAAGGTTTCACATCAAAGCTTGCGAAGTGTGTAAGTAATGTAAAACAGTCATCTACAGTTGCAGTCTTCTGTCTTTGCATAAAAGTAGTGATTCTTTCTTTCAAGTTCTGAAGTGAATGACCAGTTTTTCATTTGAAATATCTGGAGAGTACCCAGTACAGTAGTACTCTGAAAAATCATTCAATAGTATTCCAAAAAACATTAAGGATAAGTCAGTTTTAGTCCATGTGTCTCTTGGAAGCTGTATTTGCCATCTAGGCTGTGGATGATTTCATCAGGAGGTACACTGGCTCAGATGAGTCACACAGGGCCTTGTAGCTCTATTTGGGACAAATTTAGTCATTACAACAGAGAGAGAGATCTCACATCCCTGAGTCTTTGATTCTGTCTGGCCAGATATGGGAAGGACAAATGTATTTTGTGCTGTTCGAAGAAATTAGGAAGAAAGGATTTACTCTCTAAGACTTTTTAAAGGGATTTTCCTTCTAGTTAAGTCAGGTCTGATCTTGCTGGAGGCCTCACTACTACTTAAAAAAATACCGTTATACTGATAACATTTCAATTAACCTGTCCTTACTTCATGCGAGTGAGTCATTGGGCAAGGACATATTCTCTGCACAGATGTGCATGCTACCCTTCAGGTAGCCAGGAAGGGGACAGCCAGCCATGGCATGGGGTGACAGTTTGGGTCACTATCAGTCAAACATTGTTTCTTGTTCACTCTGCTGAACTGACGACAGAGACTTGTAATTCTGATCCTGAGTTCACAGGCTTGACTCAGGATTAAATGGTCATCTGAATATTTGGTCCATGAAGAGGTGATGGTGATGAAGAAGGGCTCACAGATGGTAAAGTTAATCACAGTAACATTTTACCTGCAAGTAACCTCTGAAATTTGTGTGGTTTAGCCACACCAAAGCTATGGAACAAGCTCAGGTGGACCTTTGATTAAAAATAACAGTTAGGAATACTTACAAATGCAACGGGAATACTTAAATTTTTACAGCATAGGTGGCAGAATTACAGACTGTTTCATGATTCCAGCTTGAAAAAATTTAATTAAGATCAATTTAATTAATTGCTACAGACCCAAATTAGTAGTCTGTTAGTGCCAGGAGTTTTGGTTTCTCATTTTTTCCAAAGCTGTGGAGTTTTCTCTTAAATGCTCCATCTATTTCTGGGCAATATTGTTAAATTTACACACTAAAAAAAAAAAAAAAAAAAGAGAAACTTAAGTAATAACTGCCAAGGAAAATTAACCTTTTTCTTTTTACAGTGGGTCATTTTCTTCTCCCGTCTCTTTCATTGTGGTATTTTTTCCTTGTGCACCATTTGTCATGGTTCTTGGGTTCCAAACTCTGACAACAGCAGGTGGGATACAGCCCTCTTATTTCCTTAGGGCATCAAGTGCAAGTAGGCATCCAACCCTCTCTCTGAATCTGGCAGACTTGTGTCTGCTGAGAACCATTTCCTGACAAAATGTCTTATCTGCTCATCAAATAAAACAGCTTTTATAACCGGACTAAAAATGAATTATGCCAGCCCTCTCCTACTTTCTGTGGATGATCATGAACAGAGCTCTGCTCACTCAGGTCACAGTGCTTATCTCTTTAGGGCTGGAGCATAAGAGGAGACCTTAAATTGTGTGGTAGGTCTCACAAGCTAGGTTAAGAAGAGGAAGGTCTTAAGCTTGTTCCCAAAGAAGCCAATGGATTTCAAAAACTAAGAAAAAAAATTATTTATGTAAATAGCCTTCAGCTACTATCCCTACCCCTATGCCTGGAGTGGACATGTGTCTGTCACTATAGTTCACAATCCAGTGTGGTCCATAAACTGATCTTTACCTGCTGTTCAAGCCAACACAGGTGTCCT
>NW_009595378.1:0-21141 GCF_000690535.1 Cariama cristata | reverse complement strand
CAACCATAATGATTCTATGATTCTATGTCGTACATGGGTACTACAGGGCAGCCCGAAGCAGGTGGGATAGGAGCTGATTTCCTTCTCTCACCTCATGTCTTGGGTCTCTGCAAAGACCCGGAGTCCCTTG
Organism: Cariama cristata; assembly: GCF_000690535.1. Lineage (NCBI taxonomy): Eukaryota > Metazoa > Chordata > Aves > Cariamiformes > Cariamidae > Cariama > Cariama cristata. Next base: position 21,011 of record NW_009595378.1, on the reverse strand, counting down.
AGGGAGCATGGTGTGCTGCAGCAGGACCTCTCCGGGACGGCTCAGCACTCTTTTGAATGCATTTTGCTGTTCAAAAATGCCATGGCTTGTGATTTTGAGTGGAAAGAGATAGTACATACAAGATCAAAAGCGAGACTACAGTTTTATTAAGAGTTTTCAGTAAGTCAGTTAAACTTAAGATTACATACCAGATTAAATAATTTAATTAAGTTATTTAATTATCTATCTAAAATTCTAGACAGAACTTTCAGTCATAGTCCTCTAAATGTAAGCACTGCTCTACTCATCCTCCACTCCCCCCCCAAATTATGCAGTTTTAGTTTTCTCCAGTGATTTGAGTAATAACATGGCAGTACATTTTACAACAAATCATCCATTATCTTTTTTTTTGTTTCAAAATAGGTTTATAAAAATATTTTTCTTAGTGTTTTCAGTTACAAAATAAAGCTGTACATCATGTGGGTGCCTCACATAACTCAACCAATAATCTCAGCAGTCAATTAAATTTTAAATGCTTCTCCATTAAATACTTATTTTACCACAGTAAATAATTTAACATGTCTCCATTTAAAAGTGTCTCACATCACAAAGTTTTCAATCTTTTTTAATAAAGTCACATCATTCTATTTATTGAAAGTGAAACAAAAGAACTTTTACTTAAAGATTTTTTACCCTACATCAATTTCTATCCTGAGTTCCTACCCAAAATGTGTACCTACTTCTTGCCACAATTGGTAATGACCAGTATAATTCAAGTCACAGAATTACTCTGATATACTTGGATAACTTTCCAGAACAATATTCTTCAGTGCCGAATCTTTCTATGCTTGATCTTACCCAAAAATGCTCTTAATTTTCTGGTGACTTTGAACAAGGGAACCCTGCTCTTACATCAATATCATTAAAAACCAGTGTTTACTGGGAGTTACTTTTCATAAACAGACTCAAAGTTGAGATTTTCCCTCTGTGATCTGAAATCTGCCAGGTGACTTTGAAAATATTAAAAAAATATTTAGAGAAGAGTGGGAAGATTACTTTTATCTGTCTTTTTGTTTCTGGAGGGGATAAAATCAAGAGCAGCTTAAATTTTGCATTGAGTATCTAAAATCTATAGCAAGTACTAAGATATGTGAAATGACTATAAAATAGGAAAGATTAGAATGAAAAGACACTACTGCATATATGACATCATGAATAACATTCACTTAGAAAGGTTGATGCATGTCCGCGTGTGTCTACATGTGTGCATGCAACAGGACAGGGCAACACCAGCACAGAGGATCGGGTCTTCTCCAGATCACGGTAACCAATTTTTTATTACCACCACCTTTGCCTGTTGCATGACTCCAGGACAAACATAAACTTTTACCCGTTCTTTTTCTTCATTTGTGCATCTGAATTAGCACATCTGAAACCTGGATCACACCCCACTGCAAAAATTACAGCACGCATTGCTCTATTAGCTTGGAATTGATTGCGGCACGCAGGACAGCGCCATGCCCATTAAGATGCCCACTAACATCTGTGGGGCTTGGGCTGCACAAAACTTACAAGTCAGGCTGGGAAAGGTCAACACCAAAAAGCTGTTTGTGCTGATTGTTAATAGACTAACAAGCTTTTACAATTGTGTAAATGGGCTGGAAAATATTCTGTAGACAAGGATGTGCTGCAAATTAATTTCATATATTTATCTCATTAATTTCATAGCATGTTTTCCGAGCATCTTTCATGAACATAAACCGCTTATCCCACCATCATTGTCTTCTCATTCCCGTTTTTGTTACAGGCTTCGCTGGCCTGAGATTATCATAAACTCTTTGGAGCAGGGATATGTACTTGGACAGCATCCAGCATGGTGGGACCTGCTCTGGATTGGAGCATTGTCACTGTGAAAACAATATGCAATAGCAATCATATGCAACATATGGAAAATTATGATAAGAATGCCTTTAAAGCCTTTTAATTAGATATGATTATGAATATAGTGTTGTCCTGCAGGAAACATCACTGAAGCCTGTGAGAAACTTCATGGGTATTGGACCAGCTTAAAGGAAACTTGCTTATTTCTAATTAGTTTGCATTAATTGAAAGTTTTTAATAAGTTAGTCCTACATTAAAATAAATCTTTATGTTAGCATTCATAGCTGTTGTCCTTCGGCATTCTCCTATGGAATAATTGCAGATGTATAGAAATTAATGTTTTCCGTAATTTGAAGCACTTAATTTACATTTTGACTTAAAAACGAAACAATGGTCCTTATAGATAAAGCAGAGGAATTGATTAGCAGGGATGAAAGGATGTTTTTGGAAAAACGTCATACTTCAACACCCGTCTCTGTCAACAGGAGGGGTGTTTGAACAGGGGATTATGTCCCTGTCTGAACCAGAACAACGCTGCTGAGCAGAACCTGGGAATTTCAGGCACTTAACGATGTGCATCAAGGAGCAGCGTGTCACAGCAGCAGACTGCTCCTCTCTTACACTTTCTACACTCACTAGACACTTTGCAGTAGTCCAGGTGGAAGGTCACAAAGACCACAGCAATATTATTGAAAAAAAACTTCATTTATTTATTTTTTTCTTCAGATTTCACTGATGTTGGCCAAAGAAGCACTTTGGAGATGAACAGGTTGGCTTACTGGATCATATCCTCTTGTGTTTGCTCTACCACCTACCACCAGTACCTTTTTAAAACCAGCAGCAGAGACCTTGGCATTGTGCTTGAAGATGCCAAGGTTAATTTTGTACTCTTGGAGTGAAGGCCATGGCTGCGTTTCTTTCTCAATATATATTTTCTGCTTTGCTTACTGCTTCAGTCAGCTCAGGGAGGGGAGTTTTGCACAAACAGGAAAAGAAAAGCTCATTTTATTCTGCTTTTGTATGAATAAAAATTACTTTTCGTGACAGTAAATGCAAGCTGAGGAGTATAAAAAGGGCAGACCAAGGAAGCAACTTGTGACAGATGTTGCTTCTGTAAAGACAGAAAAAAATTGAGGTGGCTCAGAAAGTAGAGCTGATGAGTAAACACTGCTAATAAGTAAAGTAAATAAGTATTTGACTATATGGTAGTAAACAAGCTTTACAGGATAATCCAAGACAAGGTTTTAATAGTTTCTGTGTGCATTTTGGTGTGCAAGAGGGAAACAGGAGAGAGCTGGCCTATGCTGGGTCTATATGTAATTCTTGATCCACGCCACAGTGTCCTCACGGCTCCCAGGCATCTCCATTCTCGATGAAAGCTCTTGCAGAGACCATGCCATATAGCATGGTCACAGCTTCTTCAACCATTGCTCTCCGTTCCTCCTGTGTCCCGGTTGGAATGCCTGCCCAGACTTCCCCCAGGTGTCGTGGTGGCATGGGACAGGGGAGAGATGCTAGTGTCCCTCTCGGTTTTGCTCTCTGTCAGGGGCACATAAAACAAACTGATGAAAAACTGGTGCCAGGTGTCCTGAACATTCACTTCTTGGCCGTGACCCTCCTCGTTGAGGTGAAGTGACGTACTGATGGGACAGGAAGAGGTTGTGTCCTTAACATGGGTTAAGTCAACAGAGCAGGGCAGTAAATCTGTCCCAGTGTATTAAAAATGTGTATAAACTGTTTATCACTTGATTTCAGCACCTCTGAACTCTAACTCTGCATTGCACCGTACCCCATGACTGACACCTGAGCAGGGGGATGCCATCCTCTGCTGGCAGCGGTTTGTCCTCCTCCACCCTCTTGCAGAGGTCACCCGAGGAGCAGGACACCGAGCCTCAGGCCCATGCCAGCAGCCAAGGCAGCTTCTTCTTTAGATCAGTCATCTTTTTCCAGCCGTGCCAAGCTGCCTCTATCAGATCCTTAGTGCCAAAACCAACTTTTGAAAGATTTCCATCTCTCTAATTAATTAAAAACAACTTCTGCAACACTGGTCTGCTCCTGTTTGCTCATGAGAAAAGTCAGACCTTCTCTCTCAAGCATTAAAATAGAAAGTGTACTTGTTCAAAAGAGCTTCTCTGCTCCAGCCTGTTCCTCCTGAGATGGTGAGGAGACCCCAAGGCCAACGCCACTCCGGTGTACCGGCATGTCATGATGTTTGTGGTGGTGTCACCCATGTATCCCATGGGCACCAGCCGGCTTCTGCTGGGCACCGTGCTGGGGCTGCTCTGCTCCCATCTGGGGTGCAGCTGCTCTTGCAAAAATCCTTGGTTTGGTAACGAAGGCTGCATGGCGGTTTCAGAGGCAGGGAAATGGCCTTGGTTGGGTTTCCTAAATAATCCCTTACCTGTGAGCAGGGCTTTCGGTTTGGTGGAATAAAGTACTATACATTGAAGGCAAAGAAAAACTGGCCCCAAACGAGTAAATGGAAAATGAGCGACAGGGAATAGTACACAAAAGTGAAGTTGTGAGTGGAGCGGCGTGCGCTCAGCGGCGTGGTTAGCTTCATTGTCGCTTGCCTTTGCAATCTCCCATCACCTCTTTGTGCACAAAACAGTTCTCTTCCAGTGGTTTTTAAAATGCGCTGAATATAAATGCGGAAGTATCACAGGACATGTCCAAACTAAATAAAACCTCGCGGAGGGTGTTAAATTAAAAACAAACACATGAGATATAAGCCCTTTAGCAGAGCGTGAAGCAGCAGAAGCTCCTGTTCTCTTTTGCAGCCTAGCAGCACGAGCCGTGATGTTTCAAGCAGCCGTAGGTGGACCATGCCTGATGCTTACAGCCTCCTGCAACCACCTGAGATGTACAGAGACACCTGCACTAAACAGGAAATAGGAAAACCCATGAGGTCCTAAAAATCACTTTGATTCTGGGTCGCGATAGTCCATGTGCTGCCTGCTGAATGGGAGCGTACATCATGGAGAGCTAACGGTTCACTGCGGCTTAAAGTGCATCCCTTTTATGTGCTTTTCTTTCTGTGACTTCCTTCTGTTTAGCACTCACACAGAGCCCATTAAATGATGAAAATGGTGGATTTAGGATTTTCACGGTTTGGTTTGGTTTGGTTTTATTTTCATTTTCTTTTTGCCTACACATAAAATAATTGTAATATTCCTCATGCTGGGAAAACACTCTTTAGCCACCTGCTGTAAAGACCACGTTTCAAATACAGCATTTTCTTTAAGACTAGTAACCCTCGCTGCTCAGTAGGTTTTGGCTGTGCCTCTGGATCACTGCATTCATGCTCCTGCTTACCCCTCATCGGTACCTCGGCCCTCGGCTGCCCTCGGCCACCCGTGCCCCTCTTTGCAGTTGGAAATCGTTCATCTCCCGCAGGCTCTGAGCACTGAGGTTTCCACCTGGAACAGCCTTGGGCACAACCCAAGTCTGGGGGAGATGCTGGGTCTGCACACCTGACCCTGTATAATGCCTGGGTCAGAACAAACAGAGTATTGACAGTAATTTTATTTATCTATATTGTACATCCACCGAGTATATGACACATCTATTGCTGTGGTCACTAGGAGCTGTTCCAGCCAGATGTGGGGATGTGTAGTCCACACATCTGCATTTTCTGTGTCATCTGGTCTCCAGTCCCCAGCCGAACAGGGGATACAACTTAAATCCATTAGGAAATTCAGCTATAGCAGCATAATTTTGGAGTGGGCGGGTTTTAATCTGCTCTGAGTTCAGGTCCTGGTCACTGAGGTGGTGTGAAGATTGAGCTTTCCCGAGAGACTCTAAGTACAATGATCTCGGCTACGGCACATAAGAGCTGACTGATCATTGCAGAGTTCACAGAGAGGGAACTTTGAGCAAGAAAACATATTTTGAAACAAATTCACTTTGTATGCAGAGCTGCTGATTTTTACATTTTAAAATCTTAGATGTTTATTTATTCAAATGCCCTATGCATTTTATTTAAAACTCTGTCTATGGCTTGTAAGATTTTATTTAACATTTGTTCAGACATGTAGAATAGAATGATCAACTTCAAACTTACAGTTTTTTCTCTTAGTTATCCCGCACATAAGGGGAACAAAAAAAAAAACCAATCAAGAGACAAGAATTAAACTTTCTGGGGAAAACGACTTCTCGGCAGAGCCTTCATACCTGTCTCACTCTAACTGCACTGTTGTGATTGATAGGAATAAGTTATAAAGTCCCCAAATATTTAAATTTTTATATGACGCAGTCATATGATAAGCAAAAGGAATGACTTAGTTATATTACTGTATGCTGCTACCACACGGATTCCCAGGGAAACAGGGTCTGGGACTGTAGTTTGTACCGACAAGGAGTCAACAAAGCGCTGAGCACTCTTCCACGTCACGTCCTTGCTGCAGGTGGCCATATGCTTGTTCCTTTAGACTTTCATAAAACAAAAGGGAATGCTGTGGAAACACACTGGCTGTCTTCCAGCGTGGGAGATTTTGCACTGAATTTACAAAGGTGACTTTGGAAAGATTTTGTGTTTGCTTTGTCACACCCCACCTGGGTTGCCCCTTCCACTGAAAGGTTCTTCTCTATTCTTCTCCTACAATGTTCAGAAAATACTAAGTTGTTATTATTCAAACCATCGCCTTTCAAATCCCTTACTTGACATGAAGAAATTACATTTAGATATTCTACTGAAGTAAACCTTAGATGTCTAAGTTACTCCAGGCCACCTCCTCACCTGTGAGCCAAACAGGTCACATCCCAGGTCAGAGGAGCAGAGGGGGTCAGCGTGGTCTCATCAGGGCATTTGTGTTATCAAGTGCATTTTGTAACACATCGCGCCCTGTTATCCTTACGGGCATTCGTGGGTACATTACAATTCTCAGTAATTATTCATTTTTACCGCAAGTAGAATTTGTGAAAGAAGGAAGAAACCTGGAGAAGAGGAGGCTGAAGGGAGACCTGATCGCTCTCTACAACTGCCTGAAAGGAGGGTGTAGCCAGATGGGGGTCGGTCTCTTCTCCCAAGTAACTGGTGATAGGACAAGAGGAGATGGCCTGAGGTTGTGCCAGAGGAGGTTTAGATTGGCTATTAGGAAGAATGTCTTCACCGAAAGGGTTGTCAAGCACTGGAACAGGCTGCCCAGAGAAGTGGTGGAGTCCCCATCCCTGGAGGTATTTAAAAGATGTGTAGACGTGGTGCTTGGGGACATGGTTTAGTGGTGGGACTGGCTGTGTTAGGTTAACGGTTGGACTCGATGACCTTAAAGGTCTTTTCCAACCTAAACGTTTCTATGATTCTATGATTCTGTAAGGTCAAAGAATATTAATAAGGGACAAAATGTCTAATAACTATACAATATTAGATAAAAATAGGTGAATGATCACTGCTCATACTGTGCTGTTTGATTATTACTCTGCATTAGCAGAATCCATAATTTACAACCTTAATAAACTCCCAGCCTCTTTGGGCCAAGATATATGTTGCTGTTGTTTTTATTAGCAGCATAACAGGAAGAAGCTTTGTGCAACATAGTTACCCTGCATAACCAAACACCTAATCACTTCTAGGAAATTTTTTATGAGCAACTAAAATGGACAAAGTCAGATGAACTACAACCTTGAGACAATGTGTTTTCACCTTCAGGTTTCCAGTGTCATAGATATTGCTGTCAAGTGGAGGTCACTCTTATCTTGGAACAGATGTTGAAGAAACGGAAGGCTCTAAATACCAAAGTTCAAATATTGTGCTCTGCAAGTTATATTAAACACAAATTTGTTTTGAAAGTCCAAAAGAATTTTAGAGAAAAAGAGATACAGTGTGGTTCCTAAATACAACATTAAAATGGGACTCAGAAGACTATGTGTAATATTCCCAGCTCTGCCTATAAATTCGGAGCATCACTTAAGTATTCACAGAATTTCAGAGAGAACTAAACCTTTACCACACACTTCCATAGGATAACTTGGGGAATCCCAACATAGGCAGGACTTCAATACCTTACTCTGATTTCTAGGATAATTACATGGAACCTAATTACAGCTGTAACTCTTATTAAACTCTATAAAACTTTCCCTCTAGAGTTACCCACTCTCTCAGGTGAATGTTTTCAATCGATCCTTTTCATTTTATGAAGCAAAATTTTCAGCTAGCCTGAGGTTCTCCTTTTCTGTCTTCAGGTGGATGAAACTAAAAAACAGTGCCAACCCAACTGTGCGGGGAGGCAAAGCTGGAACCGTATCCCACAATCTTATTTGTACCCCCAGTCAGTAGGACTTATACTAAGATTTTTGGCTTACGTTTCAGCTGATTTGTTACACTCTGACACTATCTTGTGAAGGCGGATTATAAAACAGCCATTCCATAGGAAATTCTGCAACTTTGTATTTTCAGCCTTCCTGGCTATTTGAAATATCTGTAACCTGGTGCTGCTACTGACTGTTTTTGCAATTCTTAACTAATGTGAACTCTTAGCATTATAAAAAGTAATTACTGAATAGTATCACATTATTTGCTTGAGCTGTGAGCCACTTACAATCCTACTGTTTCTCTTCACTCCTACACCTTAGGTCTCTTAGCTCATCTTAGCACATTTCTCCGGCAAATGTCAGTGTGCTTCTTTTCTAATATTAAAGAAGAAAGTAATGGAATGCTAACACATCAGGGAGATTTTTGCATGTTGCCCTTGGCTTTTCCAGTCCAATCTAGTCTTCATTTCAACCATTTAAACTCCTACTGCCTTTTCTTATTTTGTTGGATAGCCTATGTCTCACCACCCTGAACATGTGAACTGTTTTTCTCTTGTATACATAACAAACTTGAACGATACATCTTCATTTTAAAGCCTTTCTGGCCTAATCCATCCATCTACCTATCATCTCTTTCACAGTACAGAGCTATAGCGCTTGCACTCATCCAGTGAACGGTGCTGGCTGTGGCTGCTGATGCTTAATTTACTTAAACAAGCTTTGTTCTCTGCCGCAAAGTCACCTTGCCGTCCTCTGTCTTTCCCCTTACTATTTTATCTTCTGGGATGCCAATAAATAATTCCTGCTTTTCCATGCTGACCAATATCATCTCATTCTTTCCTTGGTGCCTCTGTTTTCTCCTCTATTATTCTTAGATTGTGTATTTTGAGGGGGTTAGCAGTCACTTGTGTGTACGGTCAGAGTCCTCTTCTTCAACCAGCTGCAAAGCAAATACTACTACTGCTACTACCAATAATAATTGTCTTGGAGAACTCCTGTTTTGTATGCTAGACAGGGGAGGATAAAGTGGGGGGCATTTAGGAAATCTGAAGTGTCAAATTGCAACACGTAGACACCCACAACAACCATGGAGGTAATTCCGTTTGGGCTACTGTAAATTCTGTAGGCGCTTTTGAACGTGTCTCCAACAGGCACCGGCCAACGTTCACCTGTCCATGTGCTTTCAACACCTATGGTAGGAAGTGTGCGGGAGGTCCACAGTTAACTGAAATAGACCTAAAATCTTGGGCAGACAGAGGACAGTCAAAAGCCAGAAAGCCAGGTTACACCTTACTGAAGTGCTCTTTTTGACTTTGTTCCTTTATGTTTGATACACCTTATTAACTCTTGATTATTGCCTTAAGGTACAGTGGCTTAAGTTATTAGTTAATCTAGGAATATCTGGCAATTTTCTCTCCGTTTACACAGCATATCCATTTCTTAATAGCCCTCTTCCTCTCCCTCAGGCTATAGCTCAGGTGTTGGATGCACCAAACTCCCCATGCATCACCGCTGCAGGTACCACACGGCTGGGAACGTTACGGCGTGGAGGCAGGCAGCCACAGCTATAACAGGTCTTCTGCCCCTGGCACCGAAGGGCAGCAGCTCCTTCCCTCTTTCCCCTCTTGGGTCAATGAATTTGGGGCTCTTTTTGCCCTAGGCACAGCTCCTTCTCTCCCAGGTAGCGCAGGTGAAGGGATTAAGCAGCGATCAGCCTGAGGGCTGGAGCAATACGCTCAGCACCAGGCATGGGTTTGGTTTTGATTTCCCTGGCAGCCTCGGACGCCGGTACCAGGGCAACAGGCGTCGAGGCAGCAGGCATGTCCCCGCTGCAGCAAGCCCTACCCTGGCTGCAGGACTGGCAGCAGGAGAAGGACACGGCGGAGGAGCCAAAAACCCAAAGGGCAGGCGGTGAGCAGCACTGCCAACCCAACTGCGCGGGGAGGCAAAGCTGGAACCGTCGGGCTCGGGGCCAAAGCCAGTGGGCACCTTCGCTGGAGGCGGAGGGAAGGAGAAACAATATGATTTTATGTTAACTGTGCAAAGCCTTGGCAGGAAAAATGGTTCCCTTGTTAGCAAAAGCTTGGGTTAGCATGCGCGGGGGTAATATTCCATAGCCTTTGGTGCTGGGCAGTGAAGGTGCTGGCTGGTTTGTGTTGGCTGACAAATCAACCCGGATTTAAGGATATCTAAGGAGGGTCAGCAAAGATTACAAAATGATCATATTATTCAGTTTATAAAAAGAAATGTATGTGGCAGATGCTAGCCATGTCACTTAATGCTGCCGCCCTGAAATGCATTTAGTAGCAGCTGAACAGATCAGCGTAGGAAAGGTTATGCATAATACGTATAGTTCAATTTCCATGCATTGTTTAACTTACTAAATCTAATTCACTTTTCCACCCACTACTTAATTTAATTTCTATGCATATAATGACTTGAATACAGCATCATGGTGCCAGAGGCTAGCAGAAAGACAGGTAGAGGTCAAGTGAATGTCTGAAAAACAAAACAAATTACAGAGAACATTGATTGCTTTATTACAGGTTTTATCATCTTGTTTACCAAAGGATTAACTTTCGAAGTGATTGTTGATGATTTTAAATGTTTTCACGTTTTTAGAGTAACAGAGCTGTTATTTCATGATAGAAGACAATCATAACCTCTGTGTGTCCTTACAGAATTTCAGTGTTTTATTGGTGACAAGCAGAGCAATTAAAATTGGGAAAAGAACTACAGCTAAATCATTTGCACTGAGTCATATCGTGCAAATATTTTCCTTTTTGGGCTTAAGCTAGGCTGAGTTTGGGTTCTGCCAGAAATCTAGTTTGTGTGTTTTTATTATGGATGGTGTTGGTTTGGTTTTGTCTGTGGAGAAGGAAAGTTTAAGAGAATCCAGGATGGGCTGGTTCGTGGGGGCTTTTTTAGAAGCTGTTTTTTGTTTTGCAAACTTTGGGAAAAAAAATCAATGAAGGCATTTTTAGTTTTTTAGCTCTAAAGATTCCCAGTTCAAAAGTTAGCTGTCATATTTCTCACCTTGAGGTATTCTGATACAACTAGGAAAATGGAAGAACAGTGAATACCACCATGGACCTTTTAACAAAAAATGTAAACTAGTTAATGGTTACTAATGAAAAGTTTTACATTGCTAATAATCAGTAAAACATTTGATTAATCCTTGGAGTGACTGGGTTTGCACCATGGTTTGAGCATCCAGAATACATGCAGTAAGAGATTGTAAAATAAGTATTTGAAGACTTTGCATTAGTTCCATACCTCCCATAAAATGAGAGCTATTTTTTTTTAGCTATGACTGGTGATCTTATGTATTTGCATAGGTTATCTGCACATAGCAGATTGTCTCTGAGTTTCTCAGTGCTTAAGACAGCATGATAGCATGATACCAAAGGTAACCGAAGCCAGGAACTTTTCTCCCTTTAATTTGGCTTTCTGTAGGCACCCAGCACCAGTCACATGTCTCCTCTTCCTGGTAGCCCAGGTAGGTCTTGGGGGACACCGTATCAGCCAAAGCTCAGAGGTGCTGGGGGCTGGCCAAGGACCCCGCATGCCTCCCGCATCGGGAGCGTGAAGCAGCTCATAAGCTTTCAAAGCAAATAAGCATCGTCCCTCGGTTGGTTCATCGTATGCCTGCCCTGTCTCTGGGGGAATGCATCACCCGAGAGGCTCCTCTCCATGCTACACCGTCCCATACATCAGCACGAGGGCATCATACATTACCCGAGTGAGCTGGAGCTCTCACACCGCGTTACACCAATCCATCACCAAAGCAAGCTGTTGCTCTAATGATATATTAGTGTAATAATCTGAGCAAGGCAGACCAGTGATATATTAGTCAAAAGATGGCACCATTTATGGAAGCAAGGTTCCAGGAAGATATTCAGTATAATTACGGGCTGCTGGCTGACTTTTACTGGCAAGAAAGTCAGCCAATGTACCCGGCATATAATGGGAGCCGCTTTCCTAGCTTGGGTTGGAAACGTCAGTATTGAAATAGGGTTTTTGTTAGTACAGCGGTAAACGCTCACTCTTCCCTAGCTGCAGTTTTTGATTTGCCCTGGTCATTTGGTGGAAAAATCTAGATATCAGTTCCTCTAGGGACTGCCTTTGGTACCTCAAAGTCATTTCTTTTTAGGGACAGGTTTTTATTTCTGCTATTTTCTACATGTAGTTCCTCAGTTTTCTAATTTGCAGTACAACAATGATGAATATTACTTGTAACTCATCCTCAGAAACAACCTTCATTTGTTTTACTTTCATGCTGTGTTGTGGCACTTTGGTACCTCCCTGGTGCAATGTCATTTGAGTCAGTAAATATGGGCAGAGAGTAATTTTGTTCTCTGAATTTTTCATTGGTTAGAAGTCTTGTCATTATGGGAAGAAAACTGCTTGCCAAGTGTTTCATATTTATAACAAACACCATACTTTTGCATAGTATAATTTGCCCTGTTAAATCCCAACTTTCTGAATCCCTACTCATCTTGACTTCTTACAGCGGCAAATTAATCATATCTCACGAGAACAAAATTAAAGCATTCAAATAAAGAAAAAATGTAGGTTGTAGAAAATTTAGAAATAGAAATTATCAAGTGAACAATACTTCTTTTTATCTCTGACTTCTGTGAGTCAGTGAACCACATTTCTGACATGGACATGGGCTTATAGGGGTTGGCACACTGCGGTGTGAGGAGAAAAATAGAGCTGAGGCATCACCTTTCCAATGAAGGGCAATAAAATAATTAAATAGCCTGGGGGTGGTTTTAGTTCCTTTGATTCTGAAGGTTTTTTCCAACTAAATGTAGGAACTTATGTTTAACATTATAATATCTATAACAATAATTAATATCACTAGTGCTTCTATCCAAGGTCTCAAAGTGACTTTACAGGCAATTAATCCCACGAGGTTGTAAGTATTAATACCATCCTTTATACAGATGAGATCTGAAAAAAAAGAAAGGGCCTAATTGGCTGAACCAAATCCGTTAAAGTAAATGGGACGTGGGATCTGTGACTTTGAATTGAGTTTTAGTGACTCGTGCAAGATCATGGAGCAAAAGCTGGCCAGCAGGACCTGGGTCACCCAACCCACCGCCCCGCAATGCCCCTCTCTGACCTGCCCAGCCCTTCCTCCAGCCCACCTTGCTTGTGCCCAAATTACTTGTACAAAGGTGGGTGGGAAGAACGTACATTTGTCACTGTGGGGAAGGGAAGGTGGTGCTCTGAAGGACAAAAATAGCCTTTGAGGAGCTTGGGAGTGAGAACTGGGGCTTTGTGTAACGTCGGGAACATATTGCACCTGATGCATGAAGATTTTTCTAAGACGTAACGTCCTTGACTCCTTTTCTGTGAAAAAAGCTTCAGCAAACAATTTGTCTTGTAGTTTCCTACTGGTTACACTGTACACAGCAAAACATGATCTAAAGTAAATAAATCCGATATGCCATAAAGCACAGATACAGTCTTCCTTTTCAAAGTGAAATCACAGACTTGTTGAACCGTGAATATGATTTCAAGTTGATTTTGTATCACTCCATTCTTTGTAGGAATGGCATATTACAACATGCATCAAATCAACATGCTCAGCCTCTGAAATTATTTGTTATTTACTTCATTATTTTTATCTGTATTTTTGCACTGCAGTGTATAATAAGGTGTCTACAAAAAAAAAAAGCTGGAAAGAGAAAAGAATTCAGAGTTAGGATATACTGTAATGAACATTTAAAAGACTGTCATTTGGGTCATCATGGTTAAGTTACTGAACTTAGAGAACGATTTATAATGCTAATATATGAGGAACACGTCGACAGTACAGGAAACTCCGATGCTGGCTGCAAACCTTCTCTTTTCTAGATCGCTTTTCCGTAGACAGGATACATCTCTGTACCGTATGTACTTCTAGATTATCAGTTATATCAGTTGCTTGTTACAGTTTCTCTGCTTACAGATTCTCACCCTGTGCATTGGTTAGGCAGTTATAGCTGTTCACAAGGTGCAAAACAAGTGCAAAACGTTCTGTCAAAATTCTTTCATTTAGGCTTTGTTCAGGGTCAAATACCTTTGCAGAGTAGCAAAGCCAGCTTTGCAAGAAAACAAATCCCACTTATACTGTATTAAATACAATGCAGCCACTAGTAGAAGGTCATGAACTTACCAATATTAGCAATACTCAGTGTCAATGAAATGAGGTTGGATTTTCTTTCAACGGTTGATTTGTTTTTATACTGGCTGAAAAATGAAGAGTTAAAGTTGAGCAGTTGAAAGCCCAAACACTGTCAAGCAGATTTTTTTGTAAGATCTCAGGTCACCAGCAAAATCCTCATGAAATTTGACCCAGTCTGGGGAAAACAGGTTAGTTTGGGCTTGAAACAACTGCCAGAGGTAGTAAATTCAGATGCAATTGTGTGGTACTAATGAGAGTGGACTTCAAAGAACCATAAACAACCAGCAGAAAATGAAACTCTCTCTCACTTTACAGCTCAAGCTGCCCAAAAAGGAAGCCAAGAGCCTCCAACGCTCAGCTCTTAACACTTTTTCCTCCAAGACACCAGAGAGGTGTTTCCAAATGACGGCTGACAGCCCAAGGAATGGTAGTAAAGGCTGAGCCGTGCCGTTAGTTTCTCTATATTGTCCTTCAGCACACTGTGCAAACTTCTGCACAGATCCTGCCCGCAGATGGTGAGGAGATTGGCAGGAAAAGGATGGTGAGCCAAGGATGCTTGAGCCTTATTTAGTGGGGCTTTGGTGACCTTCCCTTTTTCCTTCAGGTACTCCCTGAGCACCAGCTGCAGGAATGAGGTTGGTGATCTATATGTAGAAACATAGAATTGTTTATGTTGGAAAAGACCTTTAAGATCATCAAGTCCAACCGTTAACCTAACACAGCCAAGCCCACCACTAAACCATGTCCCTAAGCACCACATCTACATGTCTTTTAAATACCTCCAGGGATGGGGACTCCACCACCTCCCTGGGCAGCCTGTTCCAGTGCTTGACAACCCTCTCGGTGAAGACGTTTTTCGTAATATCCGATCTAAACCTCCCCTGGTGCAACCTCAGGCCATTTGCTCTTGTCCTATTGCTTGTTACTTGGGAGGAGAGGCCAACCCCCACCTGGCTACACCTTCATTTCAGGTTGTTGTAGAGGGTGATCAGGTCTCTCCTCAGCCTCCTCTTCTCCAGACCAAACACCCCCAGCTCCCTCAGCCGCTCCCCATCAGACTTGTGCTGCAGACCCTTCACCACCTTCGTTGCCCTTCTCTGGACTCGCTCCAGCACCAAACATACCAAAAAGATTTTTTCTATTATTTTGCTGAAATTTGAGTGGAAGTCAGAAAGGTGGACAAGCTGGCAGCCCTGGCTCAGCAGACATCCAGCTCTCCGTGCTGCCCAGTTCCTGGGCTCCCAGCTGGCAACTCGCCTCCTTCTTCCACTCTTTGATAGATGAGCTTCCTGGCTGGGGAAACAAATGGGTTTTGTCCCTGGTCCAGCATAGCAAGTCTCAGCCAATCTGAAAATAAATCACAGAGCATGATGTAAACAGTCATAAAGACTTTCAAAAACAAAGCAGGTCCTCGAGGAGACGTTCTCTGCAATGCCTTTCCATTAAACATGCGTTTTGCGGTAATGAATAACCTCGTTAACAACGAATGTAAAAAACGAGCCCTCAATAATCAATAATGGGTTCCTTTGCAATCTGTTGCAGTATCATGCGATGCCCCTTCTGCAAGGAAACTGCTGCAGGACAGCTTACCTTCTGTACTGCTGTTTACTCCAGGGGAGTAGTGGAAAAGGATATGCTCCTCGGAAAAAGGAGTAGTTAACTCGGTAATTTATGTAGAGTACATCTTGACAAAATGCCCATAACCATTTCACTTTACAGTGCTAAAGTGAGTTTCTATGTAAGGATAGACAGAGACATAGATATGTAGCTATATATAAGCACGGAGATGTATCAGCATCCCAAGCATGATGCTCTGTTGTCCTGCATGGTGCGCAGTATTTCTCTCTGGGCAGAGCCACCAAGAGAGGGGCACGGTGACACCAGAAGAGGTGGTTGGGAATTTTGTGACAAATGTGGGGTTTTTCCTAAATATGGAGAAGAAATCCTTCAGCTTCTCCATTCTTTCACTCACAAACACATCGAGTGTCCTCTTGCCACAGCCCCACAAAACCTACCATTGAAGTGAGTTCTGCATTTAGGTGTTAGGGTGTGAGAGATTTGTACTGTTCCTTGGGCCGCGTATTCCTAAACAAACAGCTTCTTTACATATAATGAATGAATTTATTTCCCCAAAATTCATAAAATACTGTTTCTTTACACTTTTCCTCAATAAAAAGCAGATGTTACAACCCCAGGATTCAACAAACCAAAGACACTTTGTATCAACAGGTATGAACACCAGCAAATTGAAAAGGCCTCTCTCATACCAGATCCCTAAAGAACTGAAGTAAAATAGGAAATAGAAATACAATATACAGAACTTTAAACTATCTGTATGTCCTTTTTTATATAATCTTTAATTTTATACCACATGGTTTTTAATCTGGCAGATCAGGAAATATGAGAGTTGAAAAATGGAATCCTGCTGTGTCTGAAAAACTTACTTTAGGTCATTTTAGATATTTCTGAAAGACAATAATTATAATTTGGTTCTGGTTTTTTTTGAGGTCACACTATTAAAGCTGGCTGAAGTTATAGGTGGAAATAGGTGAAACATAGCACCAGTAACATGTTGAGGCAGGCTAGAATGGGTGGTCTGAAAAATATACTGTACGTACAGAATATGTAACCACAAAAGGTTTTACTAAAAAACCCAGCTCTTTAGGATGGAAGTAAAGGTATTTAATGGGCAAAAGAAGACAAATAAATCATTGCATTTTCCACTTCTTTTTTTTTTTAGATAGATTTTCCTGGCAGACACTTGATTCACCACTCATAGGGGAAGGCAAAGAGAGCTTGGCTGGGGCGTACGGAGAGCTGCCGACTGGAGCCCTTATGTTCAAATTGCTGGTGAGGGATTTTGATCACGTTCGCTCCTTAATGATGCTGCAGGGAATTTATTTTTCAATACAGCCTCTTCTGAATTTCAGGTCTTGATCTCAGATCATTTTAATGAGAGGGGAAAAAAAAAATAGCAAAGTCTGAGTAGTGAGACTGAAGGAAAACTTAATGAAGAAATGTACGATCTTATCAAGTTGTGAGGATATTAATACTACTTTGTGCTTGTCCTTGTCAAGCTAGAATCTTTTACTCAGAAAGGAGCAAAACCACACTCAATTTTATACATAAAGCAACAATTTATATATGCAATATATAAATTTATAAGGGACAATTTATATATGTCTTTGGTAAACTTCAGAAATGTTAAAACAAAATATTACTGGTGTCTCCTCACTTCTTTTTTTTTTCATTATGTCCTGGTTTTCCTAAACAATGATTAATCCTTTCTCAGCTTAGAAAAGAAGGAGCTGCTTACTGAGGAATTAAAAACACTAAGTTAGGAAGATAGATGTGAGTATGTTAGGTGCAGTGTTTGTTGCTACAGGTCATGTCTTCTCTCTACTGTACTCACCACACACCCAAAAGTTAATTTTCTATAGTTGCAGTTACTTCATTGTTTTCAAAACTGATTTCTGCATCTGCTGGTTTAAGATAAAAACTTGATAAGTTTCATAGCTATTAAAGATGAACTTAAATATGAGAAATGCCCTGCAGACAGGTAATGAGCAACGAGTTGAGTTGCTGGAAGACGTCCATCTCACCTTTGCCTTCATGGCGCCTCTGGATTTTGCATCTCCACCTATGATTAACAGCAGAAAAGCAGGGCCTGGTAGCCCCGGAGGTGACACAAATCCCTGTCCCACCAGGAGGTACTAGTTGTGCAGAAGAGCTCTATGCCTGAACTATGCAAAGCATTCAAAACCTCTCCGCCCCAGACCTTGTGTCACATCGATTACAGAGACACACGGCAGGCAGGGTCTCGCGTGGCCGGAGCCATGGACAGCGGTGCTGAGCAGCTGCCCACAGAGCCCATGGTGTGTGCTGGTTAGGTTTTTTATTTGCTGGCTGTTTTTTTTATTTAAAGGCCAGACTCACGACACTAGAAGGCCCATTGGTGGGCCAGATGATCTAGTTACGATGACTGCTTCATGGAGAAACTTGAATCACTTATACATGTTAAATAACTGAGCTATTTTGCTGAGTTTTATCATTTGCCACCTGCTGATGCTAAAAGCTTCTGTATTTGGGAAGCCTTGGGTGAGAAAGGCTGTGAGAGGTCAGGGGAGAAGCCTATTGCCTTGCTCACCTCAACTTCGCATTAATTGCGGAGCATAGAGCAGTCCTACCAAGTTACCCTGTTATTAGAAAGTATTTCCTCCACCGGTACCATCACCCTCGTGCCCCACTTGTAGGACCTGCTCATACACCCTCAGCTGACAGCCCGCATCCTCCTTTCAGCTCTTTGCCAGCGGGCCCAGCAGTTTTAGTCCTATTTTAATAAAGTATGACTAGTTAAATACAAATATAACTATACGCCTGCATGTCATTACACCCGAATCCGAAGGGGTGCTGGAGATGCTGAGCCCCCTTTCACATCAGAGACCTCACTTTGCACCCTGTAGTGTCTCTTCTCCATCTGAGATATGCAAGTGCATATGAATTTCAAATTACTTGTAGTTTTTTCAATAAATGAAAGTGAAAAGCTTAGTTTTAATAAAAAATTTTAAAATTGCAGCAGTTTCTGAAAGAACATTCCAGACTTTAAAACCTTTTAATTAAATAAGAATTGTTCTTGCAACTTTTGTTGATAGATGGGCAGGAAGAAAATTAATTGATTGAATTAAATATTGAAAGGCAAACTCTGATAAAGGTAGAAAAAGAGTATGGATGAAATCCAACCCATAAATTTTCATGAACAATCAGAAGTGCATATAAATGAAATGATTTAGCCATGTAAAGTATGTAAATTCAAATAATCAGGATATGACACCTAAGGAACTGGATTCAATGCCAAAACCTTTGGTGTATGCAAATTCTATTATTTTGAAACAGAAAAGATTGAAAAATGCATATGACATTTCTCTTGAACGAAGCCATTCTTAACACGTGGCCATGAAAAAGGATTGCCTGATCTGTCTGAAGTTAGATATTAAAATAAATTAGAATACAGTGTGTAACTTTAATATGGCAAACTCTAGTGGATTTGTCTGTCTTATTGGCTTCTTTTGAAGAGACGCATTTCAGGATTAAACTGTAATTGCTGAGATTATTTGAATTCTAATTTTAGAGTTAATTTATTTAATTGCCACAAACTAATTGCCTCAAGCTTGATTGACCTGAAAAATGTCCATTTGTTAGCTAATAATTGTCATGCCAAATAAGTATAGTTGTGTTGAAGTCAAAATAATATTTGGATTACTATTCATGATATTTGCTGTATTCCTTTCTGTTTTGATAAACTCTGGATACTTCGTGTTAGATTACTTGTTCTTTGTTATTTCTCACCGTGTGTTCATATATCGCTTTCTACCGCTTCTCTCTATTTTAAATGAGGGGAGTTTATTCTAACACCTGGCGTTTCAGGAGAAATCACAGACCGATGGTTTTGGTGCAAACCACCCACATTTCAATCAGCTTTGCCGGAAAAGTATCGAATTATTTGTTCGAGCGGATCACTGTATTTAAATCTCCCAACCAGCCTCTGTACGCACCCCTCCTTTACTTTGAACAGAGGAATACACGGGGAATTTATTCCCACTTGATGCAGAGGAGCTGACCCCAATGCCATCACCAAAACCCGTGGGGCAACAGTCGGTGCGACGAGGAGGAATCGTACTGCCCCAAATTCCTGACACCCAGGTTGTCAGCAGCGAGCTCCGCAGCTGGAAACGTGGGGCCTTTGCCAGGGCATTTTCAGAAAAGGTAGGGGCTCAGTATGGACTGGGAGTGAGAAATAACCTAGCACCTAATGTATTTTGGGAGTCACCGCCTTTTCTGCTGCTGTTTTGGAGCGCGGAGTAGTTTTCGAGATACTAATTTTAAGGCGTGCGAAAGAAACTTCGAAACCTCATGGCATTGGCACAGTCTGTCCCGAGTTTTCAAGCAGTTTGGTTTTCATCGATCCTGATTCCAGAAAGAGTGCTGTTCCTCTTCTGCTTTTTGCCCTGTTTGTTTGAAATGGTTGCTGTAACGTCCTGGTCTTGAGACGCTGATTTCTGGCTCTGCCTTCAATTGACTATGCCTACTGCGATCTCTCAATTCACCTTCTTCATACAACAAGGCGCTAAAACACCAACCACACAAAATGTTAACCATGCATCATACCCACTGCAGCTAGGAGACTCCTGCTGTGGCTACCGTTACAATTTAAATACAGAAAACCGTGAACAAAATGATACCAAGGGATAGCAGGTAGACCTTAGGTAGCACTGTAACAATGACCAAACTCAGGTTTCTGCTTGGATTTCTCCAAGAACAGTTCCCATGTATCGCCGCATAGACATACAGGCACGCCATCACATTTTTAAAAAGAAATGGAGCATAATAGTTGAAAATTACTTTGCAGGAGCCATTTTAAGACGATATAGCAAAGTATACATGGCAAGAAATGGGAAAGGAAGGCAGGCCCAGGTAATCATCAGTCTGAAAGAGAAACTGATGCAGTGAATCAATGTAGTTATGAGGGGGAGGATGACCAGGCTGGACTTGAACAGTTTTTCACCCACCCCACCATCCTGCACGCTAACACCCAGGAGCAGACTGGGCCTGGCAATGCATGTGCCGCTGTGCGCATCGCCTTTAGCGAGCTTTGTGACTTGATGCGGGGGTTCAGGATACAACTTCCAAACGGCTAGAGAATGGAATGGAATGGAATGGAATGGAA
>NW_009595377.1:29859-41036 GCF_000690535.1 Cariama cristata | reverse complement strand
TCCCTCAGGACCCGTAGATGCATCTCATCGGGTCCCATGGACCTATGCACCTTCAGGTTACTAGATGATCTCAAACCTGACCTCCTCCTACAGTGGGCAGTTCTTCATTCTCCCAGTCCCTGCCTTTGCTTTCTGTGACTTGAGTGGTGTGGCTGGACCACTTGCCAGTGAAGACTGAGGCAAAAAAGTCATGAAGTACCCCAGGCTTCTCCATGTATCAGGTAACCAGGTCTCCCATTTCCTTCTGGAGAGGACCCACATTTTCCTTAGTCTTCCTTTCATCACTGATGTACCTAGAGAAGATTTTCTTGTTTCTTTTGATGTCCCTGGCCAGATTTAATTCTATCAGGGCTTTAACTTTCCTAATCTGATCCCTGGCTGCTCGGGCAATTTCTCTGTATTCTTCACAGGCCACCTGTTCTTACTTCTACCCTCTGTAGGCTTCCTTTTTGTCTTTCTGTTTGTCCAGGAGCTTCTTGTTCTTCCATGCAGGCCCCCTGGTGCTTTTGTCCAACTTCCTCTTAGTTGGGATGCATCATTCCTGAGCTTGGAGGAGGTGATCCTTGCATATTAACCAACTTTCTTGGGCCTCTCTTCCCTCCAGGGCTTTATCCCATGGTACTCTAATCCTATGGTACTCATTTACATGTCTCAACTCTGAGATTTCCCCTTGAGAGATGGAAATACAATTTTAAAGAAATAAGTCAACATCTCAAATGGTGCTTGGATCTTGAGTCACCCTCCCTTGGATCATTATTGCTCCATGAAACGATGTTGCTGAAGGTCATTAGATCCACATTTTGAAAGAAGGTCCAACACTTTTTTAGCATTTTCAAAACTCAAAGTGCCAGACAGGCACAGTTTTTATTTGGATCCTCTCAATTTGTCATGCTACATATGGAATGAAGATACACTTTTCATTTACCAATGAAGTACAGACAGCTTTGAACACACACATTTTCCCACATATGCACCTAACTTCTGCACAAGCATGACTAGCAGAACCAATCCACCTTCCTTATGCTATGTACACAAACCCGAGGCTGCCATTTGAACTTTAAATGTTCCCTGATGCAGTATTGACACTTGTAAGACAAGCTGATTGTTACTATCCTACAAGCCTTATGCACAGCCAAGGGATCATGGGCAGTGAAAAGAATAAAATTGTTTCCTATGCTGCACCAGCATAACTAATTCTGACTGGTATCTTCAGCTTCCTGCTCTTTTTATTCCAGCGCCTTTGAATTGATTTGGCTGGAGCCAAACTCCACCTTTTTCTCCAGCCCTTCTTCAAATATAACATTTAAAAACAACCTAGGGCACAGAAAGTCTGTAGGTCGCTCAGAATTCCCATATACCATATTGCTCTTGCCATTTTGTTCCATTTTGAAATAATAAATTTTTTATTGCGTTGGGTGGGTGACAATGAATATATCATAATTTAAGCTTGTATATTGTTTTGTCATAAAGAATATGCCTTTCTTCTTTCTTGTCATAGTTCTTGTCCTCTATAAGAACTACGTGCTTGACCCAGATTACAAATCAGGACATCTACCTTGAACCAATTAAGTATTTGCACATAAAACGAATAGGTCCCTAAGGCCAGGCTGGAGCACATCAACACCTGATTCTCTCTGACTTATGGTGGCACGTAACTGTCACTAACCACACTTGCATTCAGGCCCATATATATTTGAGGAAATTAGTACTAATGCTCTGGCTGAGATTATTGACACTATGAGTTATTTGGTGTCACACAACACATAATCTCGGCTAGTATGTAGCCAAGTATGAGGAACTCTGCTGATCAACAACTTACAATCATTACCCACATGTCATCAGACACTGCCTGTCAACTTCTTGCCAGCTAGGGCTGGATGTGAACTAATGACATGCCTGAGTCTTTGCTACCTATCCCTTGGAAAGCCACTTTTATGGACAATTGATGGGACTGCTAGTGACATTTCTACTTCCAATTTTCTCTTTTGTTCCTTCCCAGGTTTACTTAGCTACAGCTTTAGAAAATGTTGAATGAACGCAGGAACGAGAGATACCCTTATGTTCCGGCACCCTGCCTAATCACCCAGCAGCATAGCTTTAAGTGATATTACACTGTAATTACATTAGCAGCAGTATTGGATGCTTGTTATCATGCCTTAATTGTGCAATAATTTTGATCAATGTGTAATTTCCTTGGTGCTGACTGTTATGATTGCAAAATAAAAACACAGTTTAGGAGCTGTTGCATGTACATCTGCTTAGTGATTCCTTCAGTGCATTTGATTGTGCACACACACAGTGTTTGTGTATGTGAGAGACAGACAGAGTGTGAGCAGTCAGGGCAGCTGTCTGCCAAAATGTTCTCTGCTTGCAGCTGGAGAGAACTGACAAAGGAGCTCTGGCTAATCTTGCTGTGGTGGTTTAAGAAGTCACTTCTGTCAATCAACAGCCTGTGATCAAATCTATCACCTCCTTGGCAGTCAGGAGGATGGATGCGTGTGTCAGTGTGAAATCTGGCATTTTTGCCTTGTTGCCTGCTCATGAGTAGCTGCAGCTTGGAGGATGGACTTTGAACATAAGTGTTGTACTGCAAACGCATGTTCCTTGTTGTAAGCCCTGCTATGGGTGGAGAATGGCAGAGCAAGGTGGTGTCAAGCTGTTGCAGAAAGAACTGGCAGGGCTTATTTGTCAATGCCTGTGCTGTGCTCAGGGAAAGTATTCTGTCCGTTTGCTATGCTTACATCCAGTCATAACCACTGAAAAGCAAAGGGAGGAATGGGTGGTAATGAAGAATAAATGAGGGCAGACACTATAATAGGATAGACACAGGACAATGACCTGGAAGGAGGAGAGAGCCAAGCAGGAAAGTCAGTTGAAATTGATTTACACTCTTTCAAAGGCAAAACATCAGGTGGATGCACTAGTTCTCACCTATTGCAGCTTCTTTACAGAAAGTCAGTGGTATCTGCTCAATTACATGATATTCAGTGGCAACAGAATGTAAACGTAACTTAAAAATGTCCTTTCTCTCAGACCAGCACCTCACTACAGCTCAGGATGATTTTTGAAAAAGGAGGACCATCCCTTGACTAAAACATCCCGCTTCCTCTTAAACTAAAGAGCCACCACTGACTTCTGAATCTACTTATTAGAGCTGAGAGAAATTCAGAATATCCTTTGTATGATAAATGCTAATCCGTTTTGAAGAAGTGAATCATCATTCCAGACTGGAATGAATGTTTACAATGAAAGTACAAAAATCCAAAAGGGAAAAAGAAAGTTTTGAAAATATATGGCATTTTTTTTCAATTTCAGCTTTGCAACATGATAAATTATATCCTTACATGTGATGTATTATAATGAGCAGCACACATTTCAAAATGAGGAGTAATTACAAAACAAAAACAAACAAATCCTGAAATGAGCTGTTAAAGCTGAAAATCTCCCAGCACAGCATTTTCAAACAGCTGTACTGTTAAATTGCCTGTTCCCTTGATATTAAAGAACAGGCAGAAAACTCTTGCTAGAGAGTTCAACTAGTACAGCCTCAGGTAACGTACAACCACCAGAGAGAAAGTGGGAGAGACAGAGAGAAAACAGGGCAGGCTGTTCAAACACATGGACTTGGGACCGAGTGCATAGAGGTTACCTGAGAAGTGGTATCCAGCACAACAAATGGATCCACAAAGGAAACTCTTTTAGATAGGACATTACTGATATGCGTCAAAAGAGAAAAATAACAGTTGATATCATCTTAATCCATGAAACAGATCTTTTCTAGGTCTGTATTTACGATTACTTCTCTGCTGGAGGGATTTGATCTTCAGATGTCAGATGTAGATGGGCACCATCATAAGTTAGGAAAAGGCTCATGTCAGATTCCCTCTTGCAATGACCCCATTTACTACAGGGCAAGAGTCTGAACATGTTCCCTCACTCCAGAGTACCCGTTGGATGCTGTTTAGGCATCACACCTTTGCTTGTACCATGATGGTCTGTTCCCGTGTCTACACTCTAGAAAACACTGACAACTCAGGGAACAAGCTTGATGGAGAACACTAAACCAGATAAATGAAGAAGAATTAATAATGCTAACACCTAGAGCAAAATTTCATTGTTAGCAAAGACATCTGAGCTGGAATAGCTTACATCAAAAACTGAAAGAGAGGAAAACAAAATCTTTCCTCTCTATTGTTTCACTTGGCAAGACCTTAGTTTTCAGCATGGGCTAATGTAACAAGGAATCAATGTAATGACTTCCTGGAAGATCATTTTCTTTACAACAACAGCAACAACAAAGAGGAATTGACAAAGAATGAAGACTAAATTTTGTGCAAAGGTTGTTTGATTCATGTGCTGCACAGTTTGTGATCTTTCATATCTTCCTTGAAATCCTGACCCCTTTCAGCTCTTGTAGGTCTGTCTTCTCACAACTCTCCTAATAATTTTCTGGTTTGCCTTCGAATGGCTTATCATCTGTCCTTCAGGGGTTCTCCCGAGTCTCCAGGTGGGTTCACAGGATTCATCCTTCCACTCTTCTTTCCCTGGGCATCCCTACACCCAGTCACGGGATCTAGATTCTCTCTTCTTTTTTTTTTTTTTACCAATTAGTTGACACTGATGACTCAAAAAATAATCCCCACTATTCTATGTTTGTCTCAACACCACACTCAGCCCATCCTTAGCTCAGCCCATCCTTGACATTTCCCTTTCAATTTCCAACAAAGACATAACACCACCAATCTCAGTTCTTGAATTTTTTTTTCCACTAAGGTGTTGAGAATCCTTTCTACTACTGATGAAAACATTATAATAATCCAAGCCCACAGATCCATTATTTGGGTTCAGATTAATTTTCTAGGAAAACAAACAATAGGAAAATATTATTATTATTTCCTTTGTTGTACTTTTATGATCAGTCTTTCTAATGTGTCTATAGCACTTTTTTTTTTTTTTCACCTAGCAGCATCTTGCCCAATATGAACAGATCTCAGTAGAAAAAAATTCTGTTATTTAGAAAATGTACATTTTCTGAACTTTTGGTGGGAAATTAAAATTTCAGTGTAAAAGTGGATCAAGTGGATCATTTCACTGTTTCTTTTCAGTTTGCTAAGTTGAAGGAATTAATCTGAGCTATCACTTATGATTTCTGTATTATGTTTGATACAATTGCAATGCTATATTTATACATTGTAATGACAACAATGTACATTAGTGTAATATGACGATATCAGAAGGGTTCACTTCTTTCTTGTCCAGACGAAAGGAAAAATGATCTGCCATAATCTCCTGATACATTTTCATATTTCCAAGTCACTGTCCTCCTGCCCTTATGATTTTGTCCATATTGTCAGTACTTTGCCTACATGTTCTGATGCCCAGCCAGGACAGATGGCAAGGTCTTGGAATTCCTTATGGTATGAAGATTCAGGTTTATGTCCATATTAAATTACAGTCTTCTGTTTGACCTAACTTTCTGATACTTTGTCCTCAGCTTTCGTTAGTCCCTCTGCCTACAATATCTTTATGGCTCATTGCTCTGATTTTTTAGCCCCTCTAATGGGAGTTATGAAGGATCCCGAAGCTGTTTTTTTCTGCAGCCCATCAAAGATCTAGTTTTCCTCATTATCTTTAAGGAGATTAAAGTTTAGGTCTTTTTTTAACCTAGCTGTTTTGTTAACTCATCATGGCAGGAGATGAAACATGTTTCTTGATGGTCTTCTCACCAATGCTGTCCCTGTTTCACCTTCACTTTTTCTTTTTCTCCAGTCTTTATGCATAAGATCCTCACTCCAATGATGGCAAAAATCTCCCCAGCTAATTTTGAGGTCTCTTAATTCTCAGATTTTTGCCTTTAGGCATTTACTACAGCATGGATAAATAATAAAAATCTCGAATACACCAAGAAAATAAAAGCACATGACTGGGACCACATTTAGACACAGTCTTTAATTATGTGATTACATTAACCCCTAGATTCATACTTTATTTTGTGCACAGAACATAGTGATAATTTAGAAAGAAGACAGCCAATATGCTGGTTTTGTTTTCCCATTCATGGACTCACAGCAAGTTTATCCTTGAATCTTATTCAACCCTGCTCTAAAGATAAAATTAGAAATACCTGCTTGGGCTCTTCTCTTATGCTTGATACTTTGTCTTCTGAGAGTTTTGTAAATTCTTAGGAGCTGATTTTCAAAATGTTACTATTTTTGGGATCATGCTAATTTGAGAGAGAGGTTATCTGATATACAAAATTAAGGCTAAATATTTCCTCTGATTTTTGGGTGCTGAATTCCAGTTGCCCTGTTGTGATAATAACTGTATCTGGGAACCCAAACGAATAAGATTCCCAGTACAGTCTTACTGTGCCTCAGTGATAAAAAAGTTAGTTCCTCTGATTTGTAGCAGCCCTGTAGAAACCTGGCACCAGAACCAGAGGTTAAGGACAGGGATGTGTCTCTTCCAGTGAAGATGTCTTCCAGAGGCTGGAAGCTCTCTGATACGCAGAACATGAATCTCACATACAATGGGAAAGATTTACTATACTGGAAGTGAAAAATTGCCAGCACCTTGGCTCTTGCTATTTGCCATGTCATACTCTGGTCAAGATCTTGAAATTTAGGGGAAGGTGAACTTTACTCATCATGTACTGAGCAACTGAGTAGCATCTGGAAAAAATATTTTCTGCCCTCTCCAGAAGTCCTTTCGTCGTATTTGGTTTATTGATCCCAGATGGGTGATGAATATACCTCATGAAGCATGTTTTCTAACAGTTCCGAGGCTTCCAATCCAATAAGTAAAGTGAAGCACAAGCAATTCCCACTGGACAGGATTTTTGACAGCTTGGAATTGATTTAGGACCTAAGCACAATGCACAAGTTGAGTGGAGAAGCTGTGCATTCCCTACATTGTCAGAGGGTTTTAGGACTGGATTGGATAAAGCTGTGAACACCTGGGTCTGACCTCATAGCTGATCCTGCTTTGAATAGGGTGTTAGGCTACACATTTTAATTCTTTATAATTTAGGGAGAAACACACATTTCTGCAGACAGTCAGAACGCAGAAGCTTGCCTTCTACTTGGAACCAGCCTTGTAAGAAACTTACTGTCTTCATTGATTACAGAAGTAGCCAAGGCTAAACTAACCATCGTGACTACTACAGAAGTATTTTCATCCTCCTACCTAGTTTAGTATAGATTTGAGATTAGACTTTTTCTTTCTTTAGCCATTGTGTCAGTATTTTGGTGTTGGTGTTCAGAAAGTGCTATGGAAATCCTCTTTCCCCAACAGTCCCCAAATAAACAGCATCATTGTATTTTTGGAATTAGCTTTCTTCATGGAAAGCTAGAAGCAGCTGCCAACCTTATATTCCTGGGAAAAAGAGCTGGGGTGCTATTTGTGGATTTGCATTCTCCTGTCTTCAATAGATCCTAATGGATTATACATAAAATTTGGACCCAGGCACACCACTTCTTCACCCATTTACAGATCTAGAGCTCCACATTTTCTTCTTTCAAATCACAATTTGAAGAATACTCTAAGGAGGAACTTCCAGAGAAAAGTTCTCCTTTTTTTATGCCTTTCATTTCATTTTCTCAGGAGGAGGCCCCCACTACCTTCTCTCCAGTTGGTAACTCCAGAGGAAATTTTTGTAAACTTCAGTGTCATTCTACAACCCCTCAAGAAAGCTGAATGAGTTTGTACAGTTTCAGTCTTTTGTTATCATGACTGTAACGGCTCTGCTGTGGTTAATTGCAGTAACTGATGAAAATAGACAATTTTCAGCTTCTTGAGGGAACAACAGAATGAATAAAAAGACTAACGACAACAGCCAAGATTTGTGGCCCAGGGAAAGGAGGGCGACATCATTTTCCCATATTCAAAGTTGGACAACATGAATCCAATTTTCTTCCTTTCATCATCAGCAAATAATTCGGATGTTTCCCATCCCTTAATTGTGCCTTTGTTTCCATGATGAGGGGAAATCATTACGGTGATGATCTGTTGGCTAAATTTTCCCCACATCTGCAGTGTTTCACCAAGTGGGCCATTTGCCTATTTACAGTCTAATGAACAAGCAGAATGTTGGATTCTTCAGATGGAAGTTATACCATGAGGTTGGGAAACATCACATTTCAGAAAGCAGCTTGGGTTGGGCTAGGAGAAAGATTTTACAGATCCTGCTAGAATCTGGGTGAATGATAATAGATACAGTCTTCCTTTCTAAATCTTGGTGAAAAGATCATGTACTTTCAGGCCTACAAGACCTTTTTCTTCCAGTGTTCACAACAGGCCATTGCACCATTCCCCGTTTGACACGGAAGCCCTGAGGATTTTACTTATCTGTCACTGTCTTAAGGCTGAGAGTCACCCTCAGAAAATCTTTCAACAGCCAACACAGCAACATAATGTCTCAACAACATCTGCACTGGTAGCTATCAAAGCAACAGACCTCTCCAGGCCAAGGATTCATACACCAAGGATTTTATATACAATAGCCTTTCATTTCTCTACTCTGGGACAAAAACAGCTGGCTCAAGGTCAAATTTTGGCAGGCTGAATCCTGCAGCCCTGTGCTTTCTATCCTCATTGCTGCTGGAGAGCCTCAGGAGCACAAAGGGTGCCAAAAAAGGAAAAAGACTCAGGAAATTTGCTGCTAGACTGTGCTTTAAGATGTTAAAGCCATTCACATCCACCTGATCCATACTGTACGAATGGAACATGGGACTACACAAAGGCATTAGCCAGACAGAGGACAGCATGAGGGTTTACAGTCTGGTTGATGGGTGAAACAGGTCCTCACTGTGGTAAGGAAATGCGCTTATGGAGATACACTGGACACAGGCAAGGCAAAGCCCTTGGCAGCTCTCTGATCATTTCCTGGCCAATGTGGGGATTGGAAATACATTCGATCACAGCTTCGTTTACAATTTATGAGTAAAGCAACTCCTTTGAGTATGCAGTAAGGTTCCTCGCCAAGTTAGAGCTTCAGTGAGAAAGTCTGTTTCAATCTTACTCTCTTACCTATTCATAAGCACCTCCATATTGCAATCCATATTGTGGGTGGCAAATAAATCACTAAGAAGGTGTGCATCATTATGATATATGGGAAGGATTGAGTCATTGTCTGGACCAGAGAGATGCAGGGATATAGAAACACAAGGTCCTTTCTGGCATTGCTTAATGCAGACAGAATTTGGTCCCTCTTTTAAATTATTTCCAAACCTGAATCAAGACTCATCATGATTAAAAAGCAAGGAAATAAACAAACCCTCTGTGCATGGTATTGTTCCATGTTCTTTTTTTGGGTGGCAGGTGGTTTTGAAGTCAAAATAACATGAATTAAGAGTTCAAAGTGGCAAACATTTAAAAGCATGGTCTTTATCTCTGCATGCCTTTCATTTGTTCTCTAGCCCTGGGATATAAAGGAGTATTATCTGCAAGAAGATACTATGCCAGCCTACTGCATGTGGCTTTGCAGCTTGGGTTACATCATACTGATCTTACGTTCTGATATTCTCTACAGGATATTGCAAATATTACCTTCTAGGTTTTTAATATACTAGGATATGTTGTATATGATTTTTTTTCCCCTCTTTATAGACCTCAGGTATATGTTCTCTCAGCTCAGAGACTTGGATTGACAATTCAGCCAGGAGGGAAAAATCATGGGAAGTCATTCATTTCACAAGAGAGAAAACTAATTTCCTATTGTTTTAAATTTGTGAGGCATATTTCAAGAAATATCCAGACTGATCTCCAGTTTTTCAGGCAGAAACAATTGCTTTCAGGCATGTCTGATCTCAGATTTGCATCTTCATCAGGATTTGAACCCGGATGCTTCTCTACTGAATCACTGCCATACAACAACGAGAGCTACTTTGCTCATATAGCTAATAGGCTGTTATTCTGTAGTAGATTGATCATTAGAAGTAAACATGCTATTCACTCTGATCATCTGCACTCTAAATGCATCTAACCTGTTAAATCTGTGAGTGCTTACCTTTGAATTTAGAAATGGCAACATTAAGATCTTAGTGAGCTTTATAACAGAAAAGCGGAGTTAGATTTCAAGTTTTAATTAAAAATCCAGGAGAAGATGATTTTCGCTACAAAAAAGCCCCCCTTCAAAAAAAAATTTGCAATTTGAATGTGTCTTCCTGCATTTAAAAAAAATGAACAACTGAGTATCTGAAACATCGTAACACACAGAAATGTGAATCTGGTGATACTTTTTTTTTTTTGTTTCTGCCTGGTGGCTCCTAGTAGTAATGGGAACACTTTAATCACACAGACTTTTTATGCAGCAATACCCATTTTGGAGTGATTTACTCTAGCATCACTAGTAGCTTGAAAAACATGATCACATGTCTCACTTTGTAAGGTTTGATGAATCTCCTTACCTCTCATTACCTGTATGTGTGGCTGATGGGGACTTAAGCAGCAGCTTAACTGGATGATGGGATGAATTTCAGCTCTGAAAGGATGCATATCCAACGTGCTCCACAGAACTTCTTTTTTATTCCTTCTTTTTCAAGACAGTACATAACACCATCACAACTGCCATTGTACATAGTGTGCTTGCTGCCAAACTACATCAGATCTACTCAGGATGTTTACATCCTGTCTGGGAAGACCTTATAGCAGCCTTCCAGTACCTAAACGGGGCTTATAAGAAAGATGAGGACAGCCTTTTTAGCAAGGCCTGTTGTGACAGGACAAGGGGTAATGATTTTAAACTAAAGGAAGGTACAATCAGACTAGATATAAGAAAGAAAGAAAGTTTTCACAATGAGAGTGGTGAAACACTGGCACAGATTGCCCAGAGAGGTGGTAGATACCCCATCCCTGGAAACATTCAAGGACAGGTTGGACAGGGCTCTGAGCAACCTGATCGAGTTGGAGCTGTCCCTGCCCATCGCAGGACTATTGACCTAGACGACCTTTAAAGGTCCCTTCCAACCCAAAGCATTCTGTGATTCTATGCATCTATGAAAGCACATGATTAATGGGGGATACGACAAAGGTTTATAAACTGATGAATGATGGAAAGAGTAGGATTAGGAAATAATTATTCATTGTCTTGCTCATTGCAAGAATTAGGGGTTGACCAGTGAAACAATCAGACCAAGAAAAGAGAAGTAATTTCTCAGGCAGCACTCAAGTGACATATG
>NW_009595377.1:6274-29828 GCF_000690535.1 Cariama cristata | reverse complement strand
TCCCACAGAATAAAGTACAAAAAAAAGACATTATAAGGGAATGAACAGTCTCGGAACAGATAAATCTATGACTAGTTGCTAAACATTGAAATCTCCATGTGACTTGTGCAGGCAGGAGTCACCTGCCAGAAGGTGGGAGGAAAAATTACTCTGTTATTTGCCTTTGTACTATATGCTTTATCAAAACAGCCATTCCTGTCTTTTGTTGGAGAAAGTATGCTGTCCAGCTAGACCATTGGTCCATGAAATACTTGAATTTTCTAACATAATTAATTTTGCTCAATGTGAAGGTCTCATCCTGCCAGGGGAAAAGCACTCTCTATTTCTGATAGAGATCTTCAGGAGTCACTGATGGGAAGTGCACGACATCACGACTGCTGAGACATTAAACTGTTACACAGTGAGGGGTAGGGGTGAGGAGGCCAAATTTTTGTTTCCATGACTGCAAAACACATGAAAAATATTCCAATGCATGAAAGAGTGGGAAAGAAATGAGGCTGAGGAAAACAAAACCCTAATTCCTCAGTCACTGGAAGCTAAATCATAATCATTACTACTAATTAGCAATACTTAAGAGTTTTAGTAATGAATCACCTTGTCAGTAGCTTTAGTGGGTTGAATGGTAACAGATCTTAAATCTGAGCATCTCCAACTGTTCTGCAGTTGTTCCTTCCAGATCAGTCTGGGCTGCAGCTTCTGGCCGTGTACCTTTGCTGTGGATAAACAGCAGCATTCTCCCTTCAGTGCCATCAATTCCAGGTCTTTTAAGCAGCATTACATTAGTTTTAATTTTTTTTTAAAAAGTCTGCAAACTAAATTATAAAAGACAACACAGAGGAAATCAATGTTTGGGGATGAGCTGATTAAGTCAGGAAAGAAAAGACTTTGTGTATGTGTAGTCACAACTGGAAAAACGCGCACACACACACACACACAAATAAATTTGAATTGTTTAAGGAATTAAAGTGTAAAGAAATTATATTTTTTAGCACACCAAACAGCCAAACATGCCATAACCCTGTGAAAGCCACTTACACTTTTATGGCTGAAAGGAATAAAATTGACAAAAGAATAAATTCCCTATACACTCTGGCATCAGAATAAATTTCCTATGGAAATAGTGCTGGTTTTTCTTCATTGACTTCAAAAAAGCCACCGAATAGGATGACTTCAAAGATTTCTGCACTTGGTTTGGTAGAGCAGTATATCATGACCCGAAGAAGGCTGGAGAGATGTTTTTCCAGGAAGACCTTAGCAGCTGAGGATAATAAGTGAGCAAGAAAATTCTGTCACCACTGGTGGAACAAGTGGGATACTGGGTGTGGAGAATTTTGATTGGCAGGTGACTGGGGTAAAATCTACATTTTAGGAGCTGGAATGGGAGTTTATTCACACCTTAGTAACAGAAGGGACCATGCTGCTTATTGAGTTCAATCTCCTTCTTTCAATGGGAATCATGTCATGGATGCTGGATCCCAGAAAAATCACTGTGTGCACCCCCAAATGACACAAACCATGAAGCAGCCTCCTCAATGCACTGTAACAAGGTAAACTCAATACATTTAAATATTTTAAAAGACTAAAACTTACACAAATAACAAAGTGCCTAAGGAAGCAAGCAGGAGAGACTGAGGACATTGCTTTTGGACTTTCATTTTCAATAACTGGAGACAAGTGGAAAACAGCTAGATGCTCCTAGGATGTGTCTCTTGCCCTAAGGTAGAAGGTGACCCCTCCTTTCCATCTGTTTCTCAAAATTCAGTGTTCTTTGGTGTATTATATAGATTTGAGGTCATAACAATATGATGAGAGGAATAAAGGACATCTTTAGTTAGAAAAGAATATTCCTCAAATCATTAAACGTTGACATCTCCATTAACCTAAGCTTGCCTGACAGTCAGTGGAGGGATAATTAATATAATCCCTACAGCTAAGGATGAGAGACGTGTCCTCCTAAGGTCTAACATAGATCACAGGGCAGACGAATGAAGCCCTTAAAACACCTATTTCTGTCCATTTACTACAGGAGAAGTCAAGGGTGACAAGCTCAACAGTAGATTTTATATTACAGGCATCTAAACTTAGGTGAGATGAATCATAGAATAAATGCCGTAACAGTGAGGACACTCATTATTCTTATATGGAATAATTGACCATGGAAAGGGGGAGAAACCTGCCTGTTGCTTGATACCTTTAAAAAAGAATGGATACCACATCCTACAGCCAATAAAGTTACAGATATCTACTGTACCATCTATTAAGTTTCCTTGATCTCTGATTTTTATTACTTTATCAAAGCAGATGACATGGTATGTTGGTGTTATATGAGCCTTACACACATTCTTTGTATTTTGATCATTCTTGTGTTGATTCCCTCAACTGACCCAATGCCAACAAGACCTGAATAAATGGCATAATAGTGTCACTTCACACTTAGACGAAGCAGCAGCAAAAATGCATGAAGTCATGCTTATACTTGCAATGCTTCCTTCATCATCATCATGAGTCCTTGAACCTTTCTAGCACTCTGGAGATATTGTGACATCTTGCTATATGTGAATGCAGACTTTCTAAGCAATCTTGCGTGAATTATCAGTCTTTAAAGTCTTGTCTTGCTTTGCTTCACACATTCCCTGACACAGGTAGCAGAGCTGCATGGAGAGAGAAGTGATAACAAAGCAGGAGGCGTAAGTGTTATCATATCCTAGTCCCTTTTCCGGATAAAAGATGCAAAGCCAGCACATCAGCACCTGCATGGCTCCAGGGCTCTCCACCTGCAGTGCCATTTATCCTCCAGTTTCATTGAGATTAAGAGCATTGCCAAAAAAAACAAACTAAAGGCATAAAGCAGCCTTCAAGGAATTAATCAACACTTCTTTCATCAGCTCTTTTCCCCCCTTGTCTTTCTAGCTGCAAGTACTATCCCTTCATTCATCTGTCTATTCCTGCCAGACTCAGGATGCTCACGTACCTTGCAAACTTACATATTTCTGTAGAATGACTGTACTGATACCATGAGCGGTGGCATAAAGTTGTTTTGTCAGGAGATCAGTCTTCTATTTTTGCATCTGAGAGATGTCCGGTGACCGTCTAAAACGTACCTCAGCTTCCCTATTTTACCAAAATAAAATTCTTTCAGAAGGCATCTGATCTTGTCAAAAGCTATGGCAGTGCTGCTGGAGCTGCCAGCCTTGTGCTCATAATGCTACAATGCACGTCATGTTTCAAAGAGCTGGATAATGGCATTGTGTTATCTGGACAATTACACAGTGTAGGCAAACTAAGACTACCTGATCAGCTAATTAGTGTGGGGAACTAACTGGTGAAGATGTCTTGAAGATTGCAAGGATCCTAGGATCTCACACAAGTTTTCAAATCTGACTTTTCTACAAAGCAAATGTTTTCACCTTTCTTGGGATGGGGACACTTGAGGCCATGCCATGAAAGTAGTGTTGACCCTAACCGTGCTCCAAACGTTGAAGTTCATGCAAACTATGCAGTCTCTAGTCCAGTGAAGGTCTCCCTGCTAATCCCATCCTTTCTTCCCATCCCTGTTGCTCACTCACTGTTTTCTCCATAACTTTCAGAATTTTTCCCAATGAAAAAAATTAATGGAGGTTTGCAGGAATTTTAGTTTTTCTTTGATGACTCTAAGGTCATTGCTGTAGAAAACTGCTTGGCCCTTAAAGCAGCTCTAATGACTGCTTTGGGGTGGTACTCAAAGGACCTAGCATGGCCTATGCATGGCTCAGTTTCTGCTCAGACAGAG
Organism: Cariama cristata; assembly: GCF_000690535.1. Lineage (NCBI taxonomy): Eukaryota > Metazoa > Chordata > Aves > Cariamiformes > Cariamidae > Cariama > Cariama cristata. The sequence goes on along the minus strand of NW_009595377.1, from coordinate 26,059 downwards.
TTGGTGTGGGGAAGCTCTACTCTAGCCTTTCTCACAAGCCTCCTGGGTGTCATGTTCAAAGCAAAGGGGTAATGGCAGAAGGAACAGTAGCTCTCCTAGAGCCCCAATTTTCAGTTTCCTATTCCATCCACTCGATTTCACTCTCGTGCTCATTTGACTGATCCTCAGCTCCCACCTGTGCAAAGTGCAATAGAAATCTCCATAACATCTTACAGGTTGCCTACAGGTGATGTCTCAGGTTTCACAGACAGTGGAAAATAATGACTTTTGGAACGTGAATCAAAATTTCGTAAACCTGTTGTGTGAGTTACATGGTCACGTTATATACCTCAGCTGCTTTGCCTTTAAAATTTCGGAGGAGTGAGGGACTCAAAAGAAGTACTTACTAGAGCAGATGAAGATAAGCGAATACTTCCTTTTCACTGTGAGGTAAATTAAACTGTAGTTTGTGAGAGCTTTTGGTCCATAACTCTTTTAACACTTTTGGACATTCTGTAGAAATCAGCAATATTGGTTCTGGCTGTCCACCACAAGGGTTCATACCATGACCAAATAGCACAATTGGAGTATAGTGATAAACCAGACAACCAGGCAGAACAACTGGTAAGACCCCAAGTCACAGTGAGCCTCACGGTGAACCCAAAACTGTACCAGGGGACTCCTCCTGACTAGGACAGTCCCCAAGAATTTCTGAGAAGAATCTGAAGGTTGGCATTGGCCAGATCTGCTCCGACCAGGGAAACCTTTCGAATAAAGTAAATGTTTCTTAGATCTTTGGACACAACTGCACCTTTGAATTTGGGACCAGAGAATAGTCATGGGACCAGAGAATGGCTCCAAGACCATTTTATTTACAAGTGTAGATAGTCATAAGTCTAATGCTAGCTCTGCTTATGTGTGTTGTCTATAAAATAACTTTCCTTTTGGTTGTCTACAAGAGACAATATGCAGTGTTTGCTTCATCAAAGTTCTGCATTATAGGGTCACACGTGTAGGATGCATCTGAGTGGCCATGAAAGAAATGAGTAACCCAAAGGATTCCTGTCCCTTTCTCATGTCTACCAGACATAAGGCCTTTCTGAGACGCTTTTTACCTTTTATTATCTATGAACCAATATTTATATCACATATGATTCCTTCCTATTTTCATCAGTATTGTAATTCTGGCTTTACACTTGGAAATGGTGTTGTCTTCTTTCAAGACAAAAAATAATCCTGCTGCTCCGTGCTATATAGAGAACTTTTAATTATTTTTTTTATTTTGAAAGAAGCAAATTCACATACACAAAATAGGGCAGGGAAACAAAATTTTGTAATAGAATCTAGCAGATAAATAAGTAAGATTGGACAAATTAGATATTCTGGAAGCAATGAAGAGTGAAAGCAGGCCTGATGTAAAATAAAACTAGAATACATGGATACAGCAATCACACAAAACAGACCTGAGAAATGGCGTTAGAGTATCAGAAGAGAGAAGGTCCCTGATCAATGATTTATAAAAGCCAGTGCTAAGGTGTACCTTAGAAAGGTTTTTCCTTCTCCTCCCCTGATCTCCCTGTGGAAGAATCTTCTAGTCAGAAGCGAACTTCAAGCAGCTCTCAGCTGAATTATGCCATTGTGTGTTTCTACAGTAATTAGGACTTTATTAACTTTCTAAAGTAGGACCCAGCTGCCCTGTCATTTTCCTTTTCTCCTGTACAATACCTTTGTTAGATGCTTCTAAACCTTTTTTCCTTTTTTTTTTTTTTTTTTTTTCCTGCCAGAAAGCACTGCATAGCAAATTCAGTGACATAAAATAGGTGGCTGAGTGAATACTGAAGTGAGAGAAATTTATGTTTTCAATGAGGTACGTTTCCACAGTTACTGAGATACATTATGGTATTTTTGTGTTAGTGAGGCTTTTTCCCTCTCACTTTTTCCTACTCAGGTTTCCTTATCATTTACTAAAAGGCTGTATTTTCAGTCTTTCTTAAGAAACTAAGACTATTAAAATGTCTTACATCTTTTGGGTCAGTGTATATTATAGATCCTATAGATACATATGTATATCCATATCCATATCCATGTACAGTTTCCTCGTGGAGAGCTATGCTTGCTACAAATAATATTTCATAACAATACAATACTTGAAAATCAATTATGTTCATTTTGTAACTTTACTTCTGTAGGAAAATCTGGATTTTCTAGAGAGAATGCTTATGCAGTAGATTGGGAAGAGTGGTGAACTGATTTTTTTACTTTTAGTGAAATATTGAAAGACTTGGTATTATGCAGAAAAGCATTGTGGTATGAAGATATGTCCTATTTTCCTCCTGAATGAAGAGGTTTATTGCTCTGAGATAACCCATTAATTCCTCTCATGAGTCGATGTGTGCCTGCAGAGCAGTGAGCAAGGAAGGTAGTGGAGTCTGGCTTTGAGAACAGGCTTGAACATTTGCCTGTGTGACCGTATCGACGGAACCAAAGAGACTGGATAATGTGCTGATGCTATCTCTGAGGATGTCCAGAGAACGACAGAAGAGTGAGGACTCATGACTGGCGAACAAAGCACTACTCTAGAATTATTCAGCAATATTTGGTTTTAGTGAGGATGACAGAAATAAACATGATTTGACTTTATGCAGTCTCATGAATAGCTGTGCTCAAGATTACAGCCAGGACCAGGGCAGATCTCTGTACGGCATGTGTCCACATGTATCCTTATTGTGCTTAAACACCCAGCAGGTGAGTGTGAGTAACGCTCCAGTGAAGGAGGAGGGAAACCCTGCCTTGCTGACTCTGCGCCAGCAGCTGTTGCCTTCTCAAAATCAAATGTATGGGCTGCAAACCACTCTTCCCTCTAGGTGTTCAGGGGGTAGCAAAGCTCAGCTTTTGAGCTCAAGTCTGTTTCAGACCGTGACAAATTTGTTCCCCGAATCCATACTCTTTTTAATCTAAATGTCAGGTAGGAAATTAAAGCCCTGCTGAAACGAAGTGTATTACCAGCATTTTATTAGATCACAAACAATTTAATAACCAGAGAGAGGGAGAAGGTCATTTTGTTGTCAGTCCAGCTTATCTCATAAATTAGGCATCAGGTTTTGCACAAAAGCATGTCTCAGCAAATAAAATTATCTGGTTTGATGAAGGGCCTCTGTCTATGGAAAACAGATAACACAGATGAAAGAGGGAGCCCTGTAATAAAATTATTATCCAGGAATGTATGAAAGGGGATGGATTCTTTAAAAATACTTATCACCCATTTACCCTATTAGCAGTAAGTGAATGCCAAGGTAGCAAAGGACACGCCTTCCTGATGAATTCATGTGAAATAGTTTCAAGGTCAGTAAACAAAAGGGATGGCAGGTGAAATATTGATTATAAATAGGGTAGCTCTTAGTGACCTCAACGGCTGGAAAGGGAAGAAACCCAGAGCATTATCTCTTCACTAGAAATATTTATGGCCCAGAAATGACAGTCTTCTGAGTAGGAGCAGGGCGATGAGTGATGCGTACCAACATGGCATTGATTTCAATGTGTCATGCTGCAAATCTGCTTCTGGGATGGGGGAAAGGAATGACAAGGAAATGGTTTGGCTAGAGTAAAATTTTTTCTGAGAATATGAAGGTCTGGTGTTGCTCAGATTTGTCTGCCTGCAGCTCTCTGAGGCACAGGGATTTCTATGTCCCTGCCTGTCTCGAGCTGTCTTCCTTTTTTTAGCCTCGTTAAAATGAATTTAGACTATAGCATTAAGTGTCCTGCTGCAATGTGAGTGCAAGTTTTGGAGCTTTAACTCCTGAGAGGTTCTGCAAGACAAATGTGGCAGGCGGCGCAACAGAAACAAAGGGGGCCAGCCGTAGCATCAGAAACTTCCTACATGACAGCTCACTTCTGCTGCCACCATGGAGTTAGAGGAACCACCATGGTGAAGATAAGACAGGGCTTTCCCTTTTGTGACAGCTAGCAGCTGACTTGTGTCTCTTTTCCCCTTTTCTCTGCATAATGTGATGCTGATTTCTCCTCAAAGCCATGAAAATCTTCTACCTCTTCTCCATGTGGGCCTGGGGATGCAGTGAGCCAATGGCCTTCAGAAAATGAAGAACTGGAACAAAATTCTGCAGAAAGGGAATTTTTAAAATTGCTGCCACCCTCCAATACAGTAGTCTCTGAACTCAGTATGCAAACCAATGTTTGCTCTGGGAACCTCTCAGTGACTGTGTCTAAGAGCCAGGTCTGGTCCATATGTCAGAGCTCACAGCTCCCCTAGCAATGCCTGTGGAACAGCCCGTCCGTCTCATTATTCTGCTTCACACAAAATCGTTATGATTAATGCCTACTCTGATGCGATTTTATCTTCCCGAACTCAAGTTCTGAGAGGAAGCATCACACCTGTTAATCTAAACTCTGTTTTCCTTCATGCAATAAAGCTGGGCCAGCCTCACTCGATACTCTTCTGTTAATGAACTACCTCTATTCCCCCTTCTAATTCTGCAGTGTATTGCTGACCAGCCTAGCCTAGTGATCACTTAAAACAAATAAAACAGACCCACACAATGCAAGAATTGTTTAGGAGAAATCTGGAGAAGCTTTTCCAGTGCATGGACACTATCAATGTGAAATCATGCTATTTCCAAACACTTTGGCTCTCTGCCTGTGCAACCCAATGTGAGAAATAGATGTATACTTGGTAAGCTGTTCAACTTTCTAGTTGTGAGAAATAAAACAGTAGAAAATTAGGGAGTAAGGGCAAAGAGTATTTTTTACTCTGGTCTTGATAAGGGCATAAAGATTGCTTAGTGAAGAAATGGGAACACTTGGCTGACATCTTCTACTTTGGGTAGTGGACTTGCGTTTTGTCTCCTTGCTGAGAAGCCAGGAGCTGACACCTACAACTAGCAGTGGGTTTCTAATGGGGTTCCAATGCTATTGACCTAATGTCATCCAATTTTTGTGCTGCTAATAAACTACAACCTTGTTCCTGATAATAGTTTAGACATGATACATGGATTGATGAGGTGCAAAATACTAGGTCATTTGTTCATAGAATATGAGATCTCTTAATGTAGATACCATTAGACAAGGACAGGCTTTTTATTGCCAAATGCAAAGGGATATGTGTTCCCAGGACATGAAGTGGTTGGTTATCTAAACAAGAAAGGAAGGCCATGTCTCAAGAGAGATTTATGGGCCACTCAAGGTTAAAAAGAAGAAAAGCTCACAGCATGGTATTTCAGCTGAACATTTAATCCAACACTTGGATTTATTTACTGTCTTTGTATAGATTATCTTAGCATTGGTGTCAGCAAGGCTGTAGACTTCAACAAGATCTTATAAACCTAGTGCTGATGAAGTGTGTGGTTAACCAGAAGACCTGTAACAGGAAAATAAAGATTAGGATAGGACACTCATGCTGTGTAGTTTGGATCCATTGGTAGGTGGAGTACATACAAATATGTGCTTTAAGGCCATCAAATGCAAAATCCTACATGTGGGCAGAACAAATTCAACCCTTACTGACTGAACAGAGAACAGTATCATTTCCCTAGAAAGGCTGAAGCAGAATTTTGTGGTTTAACCCGGCAGGCAGCTGAACATCACACAGCAGTTCGTTCACTGCCCTCCAAGCGGGATGGAGGAGAGAATAAGAAAAAAAAGTAAAACTTGTGGGTTGGGATGAAGACAGTTTAATGGGATAGAAAAGGAAGGGAAAATAATAATAATGATAAAAGAATATACAAAACAAGTAATGCACAATGCAGTTTCTCACCATCTGCTGACTGATGCCCAGCCAACACCTCAGCAGCGGGCTGCTACCCCCTGGCCAACTCCTCCAGTTTTATTTTTCAGCATGACATCATATCACATGGAATATCCCTTTGATTGGTTTGGGTCAGCTGTGCTGGCTGTGTCCCCTCCCAACTTTTTGTACACCCCCAGCCTCCTCTCTGGCAGGGCAGTGTGAGAAGCTGAAAAGTCCTTGACTTAGTGTAAGCACTGCTCAGCAACGACTAAAACATCAGAGTGTGATCAACGTTGTTCTCATCCTAAATCCAAATCACAGCACTATACTAGCTACTAGGAAGAAAATTAACTCTATCCCAGTCAAAACCAGGACACAGTATTTCTGAAAAAAAAGATGATGTGCTATAAACAAAAACCGGGAACAACCGAATTCCTAATCAGATGTTGTGATCAAAAGAGAACATCGCTGATGGATTTATTTAAAAAGGTTTGCTGAGATGAGGCAGACAGAGGACTTGACCTATATTCTGTGAAACTGCCGACAGCGGGATGCCACAACAGTTCTGGAGTGCCAACCATTTATAAAGGATGTGCAAATCATGGAGAAGGTGCATGGAAGAGTCACAAGATATTTCTCTCAAAGTGAAGGTCTCTGAGTAACAGTTAGCTTATTGCAAAGACGGTGAGAACCGACTTGATGGTACTGGGGACAAAACAGCAGGCTCTACAGGGGTATTTAAACCAGTGGAAAAATCCACAACAGTTTTCATGTCAGATAAGTTCAACAGGGGATACTTTTCTTTTTAAAAAGTGGGGTAGATTTGTTCTAGTGGTTGAACAACCACAGAAAGTAATGAAATTTCCATTTCTTGATATCTTTTCAAAAAGTGTACAGCTTTCCTATGAGGCAATGCTGTAGCCAAACACCCACTATTGCTTTTCTGTAGGAGAAACTTGGTAAAAAGCTGGGTGCTGTATAGTATGTGAGGTCAGATTATGTTGCCAATGTACTACTTCTGACATTAAAATCTCTGCATCTAAAAATCATTGTCTGATCCAGGGCTACAGACTCTACAATCCACAGAGAGTGGTGCAGCAGAAGGAAACATCCGCAGAAGCTAACCTTGTGTAAAGCAATACTTATTCTCTCCCATGTTATCACCTTGACAGGAGATCATACAGTTTTATTATTAAGGGTTTACTCATTTTTTTCTTTTATTTCTTCCTTTTTTTAAAAAAAAATCTTTTTAGTTTTTAAAAAATTATTTTTTAATATATTTCTCTGTTGGATATAGCCATGAGGATGGTAGACGTTCAGGTATGTAAGCAGATGGCTAGAGTCAGGCCTAAGGTTAGGCTAACTGAAAGGGTTGTGCAAAAAATTAGAACATGACATGAGAAACTGGAAAACAACATATAACAGAGTGAGAAGCTGATAAAAGTTACAGGTAGCACCATGAGAAAGGGCCAGGTTTCACAAGTGGTGTTATGTGAAAGACAACCAAACTTCACCACTAGTTGAACAGGAATACTGGGGACCTTTGGGGTGTTACAAGGCCAAGAGTGCCAGGATAACCATATCAGTAATCCTAAATAAAGCTGGGATTACACAGGTAATGATATCAGAAAAACCAAATTTGGGCATGGTTATAACAAAACTGTGAGAAATGGAGAAAAAATAATTAGAGGTGAGTTGGGAGGGCACATGGGCAGACAGAAGGAGGGGTCAGGATGGATGAGGAAGAGAAAGCATGGGATAATGGAGAGGAGATGAGGGTAAAGGGCTGGCTGCAAGGAAGTGGTTCAATATTCCTGCCTGGTTGAGTCCACCACCGGACCAATGTCATCTGTCCTATTGTCTATCAAAGTTTATTCCTGATTATTTTCCTGTGTGAATCTACATATGTAGGAGCCAGTCAACGGAGAGACCATAGGTCTAGGAGCTGAGTACTAGAGAAACCAGAGTATGTGTTTTGTTAGATTGTTTCAGGGGGATTCAACTGGGACATCAGGTGCCGGCTTTCGGATTTTGTTTGGAACAGAAAATACAAAGAACAAAATCCTGTGAAAACAAGAATTCCTGTATTCAGAACATAAAATCAAATGGACTGAGAGAAATCCTCATAAATTTTTTTTCCCAGCTCCTCTGAGGAAGAATTCAAATAAAACACAGCTGTGGGGTCACCTGCAGTTAGTTATAACTGCAAATAAGCTTCAAATCAGAACGTCAATATCCAAACCCTGACAGTTTTGGAGAACTTTAATCCATTAAGAAATTAGGTCATTTCTCTAATTGAGACCATGCCAAAGTCCAGTATTTGACCTTGCATAATATTGGGAAAGATTGTGTTCTGACCAGTCCCAAGAGCCAGCTAATTAAAGGCTAATTAAAGTAATACTAATGAAAGCTTTTTAGTTTGTTCTACAACTTTTGGTAACACTTTGACTTCAACACGGTGCCAATAATAGAGCTGGTTAATTACTAGGGCTTATTGCTGCAGATGCTTGATGGAAATGGAAGGGAGAACTTCTGCTAGTCTTATGAAATACTCTGTCACTGTTGTTGAAAGATAAATACAGAAAACCATATGGAAAATACAGACAGATGATATTTAATAAAATAACCTTTCAGTTGAATATCCATTACTGTGGAGGCAATGGTTAACAGGATAAACAATTCAATCTGTCTCAATCTATGCACTTAGACAGAGCTATATCCCTGTCATTATTTACCTGCTCAAATTTATCTTCTTATTTACCTTCTTATTGATACATCTCTCTCTCTCTCTCTCATGTTTCTAAAGCACTGGCACCCTGTGATCTGAGTGTTCAGCTTCTGGTTTTGCAGACATCCTGTAAAAAGGAAGACACAGAGGCTCTGGAAGTGATGGCTGGGAGGTAAAGCTCTGTGGTGCCAATGGAGATGAACCTTGCAGAGGTAGTTCTGAGAGTTTTTTAAACTTAGGATTCACAGGATGAAAAGAAGATGTGGACCCTGAGTCACTGTTCAGTCCTTTCTATGGCAGACACAACACAGATACTTATTAAAAACTGGGAGTTTGAGGCTGGAAATCTATGGGGAAGCCTTGTTTTAATAATCAAAAATGTGTCCTGTGCAGTGTCCTCAGGCTAGCTTTCTATTTTTATCTATCTCAATTTCCTTATAAACTTATTTGTCTACTTACGGATCCATTTATTCATTTGTTTTTTTCTGAGACATTTACCACCTTAGTAACTGTTTTCTCCTTTAATCTCACGACAATGTTTTTCTTTTATTTAAATCACTCCCTTCCGCTACAGAAAACAACCATTTACCCCCCACAAGTACAGCACGCGGAGGAGAGCATTTTCTTGCTATGCCTGTTTGTTTAAACAAGTTGCTTTACATATTAACTGAAGAGACTCTATTGTTTGGTGAATGGGGTGACTAGATGAAGCCACCAGGTATCTCTAAGGTGTTTTGTAGAAGAAAAAGTACTTTATACAATGACGTGAGGTCCTTAGCTCACTGTGCCTCGCTATGGCAGGCTACTGTATCAACCTTCAAAATAAGTGTCATGCATCTGTGTCTCAAAAGCTAACCAAAAGGAGGCCTAGATTCTTTCTAAAAGGTTTATTGTTGTTATTATTGTCTGCTGCAGCTTCCCTCTTGAGGCTCCCTTTATCACTCAACACAGGCAGATTAATTCTTTCCTAAATGCAAAAATCTGATGACGTTTTTTTCCATAAATCAAGACACTATCAGGAGATTTACCCCAAGGCAGTAGCTTTCAACTCTGACATTACAAAGAATTCAGTTTAGAAAGGTTTCCAGCAGAAGCTGTCTCTGTCCCCAAAATCTTTCAGTCGCTGAAAGGCAGTGCCAGTGAAATGCTGCATATGACAGTTCCTCCACAGCTGGTTTTAGGGTGAGAAATGAGAACAGATGGAGCAGCTGTGGCAGAAACAATCTCCAGGGTGGAAAACTCATGTCTTCTTAGTGTGAGCTGATGAACTGAAGCTGGTGTCTGTGTCAGATTTTTCTCTCCTATATAAGCAGAATCAAGCAGGGGACATTAAACATGCAGTTTTCCAAGGCAACTACCTAAGTACCAAACAAATAAATTAGGATAGAGCAATGGACTCAGAAAATGTGTTAAATAGTTTTAGGTAGACTCCTAGTATGTATACTGGAGAGAACTGTGTGGATTTATACCAATGTCCTCAATCAACTTGAGGCTTCAGCATTACTGTTACTCTGCCCATCCCCATTTGTAGAAAGTGGAGCCACATAAATATTTTATTTAGCATGAATGCTTTACAAGACAAAATCCCCTTGCCTTCTGAAACATTATATTTGATAAAACAGAGAAGATGGACAATTTCCCAATAGCTCAAATCTTTAACTATCATTGTTCTGAAGAGTAGATTTTCCTTTAGGAATTCGTTCAGCAGAGATGACAATCACAATTGGGGAATATCATGGTAATTACCGACCTCCATGTGAGGAGGACCGTGTTTGCAATATTGCAGTCCTTACCCAGAAGGAGCAGAGTGCCAGGACAAGGATTTATCCAGCTTGCCAGTCTGCAGAAGCCAATGAACCCAAGCATAATCTCAGAATTACATTGTTCACTGTAAATTCCATTAATACCCCATGTACGTTCATACTACCTCATACAAAAGACACCTCTCAGCTGTATTACCCTAGGAAGGAAAGCTAGCACCCTCACCATCATATAGTCATTTCCATTGCTTTTTTTTTTTTTTCCCCAGTAGACACTGATATCCCACTCTTCCCTGGGTTACGAGTGCTGGAAGACCTGAAAAGAGGATGAAATGTAGCCAAGCAGCAAAAAAAAAAAAGCTGTTCTCTTTACTTGAGCTGGTATCCCATGAGGGCATCCCTGGGTTTGAAGGGCTGGGCTTCGATTTACTGTTGTCAACTGGCTATATCACTGTGAGTAGAGTTAGGCTTGTACTGAGTAATTACTGGTGCATAGTTTGTCCAGGCTAGGTAAATTTCCTTTCACAGCCGCAGTTGCTCAATATTCCAACACCACAAAAAGCAGGGTTTAAACTATCAGTACTACTGAAACAAAAATGAAAAACAAGAAGAAAGATTTGAGGAGGAAGAAGACGAATTCTGATTCTTGCTTGAGGTCAGCAGCAAATAAGCATGTTGCTCCTGAGCCAGAATGATGAGGAACAAAAACGAGGGCTGGAAATTGACTTCCAGAAGAGATTGCATTTGCTTGCTTCAAGCACTTACTACTCCTACAACAAGAAAACTTTAACTGTTGGGAAGCTGCTTGAGCATTACTCTGGTTTAGCAGTCAAGTGGATTTGTCATAAACCGTGGTTGGTAATGATTTGTCTTAAGTAAATTATGATGGCACGGGAGCTGATTTCTGCTGTAGATGAATGGTGGAAGGGGTTCTTGGCTAGTGCTGAATAACTACCCCTTCAAGCCCTGGATTATGCTGGTTTGCAACTACCCCAGCTGTCAAAACTCATGGTCACATGAGCCCTGATACCCCTGTGTGTTATGCTGAAGAACAGCTGGTATAATGAGACTTGAAGCCAAACTAGGAGTCAAAAAACATCACAGCATTTTCAGAACTGTGGTGGAGGGATTAACTTCACCACAAATGAAAAAAGATGAAGCGCCTGCAGTTATAAAGCATTTTAATTTTTTCTGGTTGTTGGAGGAAGATAAATGTTTCCTTCTGGATATAATTACTGTTTTTCGAATAGATAAAGTTAAGGAAGGTAGTTAAGGAGAGGGATCTGGGTCCACAAAAATTAACAAAGTCAGCCCCCTAAAGCAAATAAGTTTTACAAACACGCTGCAAAGAGCTAGAAGAAAAGATGCAGTAGAATGAGCGTTGTCGAGAATATCATTGGAGGCACAGGCAAAATGTCTGGGGTATGCTTTTAAGTGCAAAGCAATTATCATTGATTTTACGTTTCAATTATCTCAGACTCATTTGCTCCCTTATGCCTTTAAAATAAACATATTAGGTGAAAGTCCTTTGGGATTTCATGCATCTTGAGATCAACTACTGTCTTTAATAAGCCTTTTCCCTTCAGAATCACTAGCATGAGCAAAACTCAAAGACCTGAAAAGGGGAAAATTAGTTTTGTTAGAGAAACTGGTCAAAGAACATAACTCTCTCACTTGCAAAAATAATCAGTTTGGAAATTAAATAATTTAATGGTATGTGGAAATGAAAACAGCAATATAGGTTCAAATTTGATCACCTTCTGCATATGCTGCAAATGACACTTCTTTAGAAGGATTTAGATGGGCTGGTAGAACAGTACTGAGGCAGTGACGGTAAGAAAGCAAACAGCTTGCAGAGGTGCTAATGGGAACACCTTGACTGATTAATCCTTGTGATTTCTGTTAGTGTGCCAAATAAACCAAACCTGTGGATGGTCATGTTCTCGGTTGCTGAAATCAAACATGTGCCCAGTGCTTGTGCTGCATGACCTTGTTTGTCAAAAGGGGCAATCATCTTTGTGAACTGTGTTTAATTAGAGTTCATGATTTCCACTTGAAAAAGACCAAATGGAAAAACTGTTATATAAACTGTCACAGTATAAACTCCCGTATTTTTTATCAATCAAGAATTTATGGCTTCATGACACATCTCAGAAAGCTGTAGGTAGGACTTTAATCAAATTCTGGAAAACTTTCAATGTTTCTTTGTCACAGCGTTTTTCTTTTTCATGAATTAGGTGCTTGGTAGGAAAAAGGAGTGGCTCGCTAAAATGCAGGACTTTTCCAAACAGCTAATCGATGACATCTTGTCCCTGAGTGGGCAAAAGCTTCTCTTGAGTTAAAAACTCATTCGAGGGCAGGAGTTATGAGCTGCTGCCTTTCTTGGATGCCTTGAGAAGATATTACAGATCTGAGTCTGCTTTTTTGCTTTTAAAATCGGCCCATGTACTGCAGGACACGGGCACTAGGTTTCTTAACTTGGAGTCAGGGAGTGGGTGCAAGTGGCGACCTAATGGAAAGAGGAAGTGCAAAAATAAATAGTAACTTACATTGCTAGTCATGGAGGCAATAGCTATGTGGACTAATCTGGGGTACTGGGGAATCTTTTCCTGTTGTAAGTATTGCTGTGATAGATGTAAATGATAGAAACAAAGCTCGTTCTCCAGGTTTGTGAATTATTCCCTGGCGATGTGTTTCTTCTGCTGCCTTCAGAAGAAGGATGATGATTTCTTTGGAAGTTTGGAATTGAACTAATGATGCAAGAAGTGCATCCACCTAACAAAGGACATTCAAGTGACTTGCTTTCTCAGACTCCTTAAGAGAAAGAAAGATAAGCAAAGAGGAGGAAAGCGATTACTTCCATTCCCATGGCATACTACTGTAAAATGTCAGCCATTGCAAATGAGTTCATTGGGGCAGACCTTACTTGGGAAAAATTTTGATTTTGATTTTTTTTTATTTTAATTTTTTGAGACCCAGCAGCCCTTCTACCAAAGGAAGCACGCAGCACTCCATTTCCTATCTCAGTTGAAACGCACACATTTAAGGAGAAGGAGTTAATTCTTGCAGTTCAAAAATAAATTAATATGTTCTCACTGTATTTTTTATCCTACCAAAACAGATAACTGAAGGGGAAATAGATATGCAATGGGTTGCAACAAAGAGGCTTTTGTTTTGAGTGCTTATTTGGAATCCAGGCGAGTTGGGTTCTTGTCTGAGATCCACATCTTGGACCTACTTGGTTCCTTATTTGGCAAAGCTGGTATTCCTTGATTTCTCTTTCTGTAAGCTCTCTTTACTCAAATTGTGAAACATGTACTCTGTTTAAAAAATATGAATCATAGGTTAGGTGATTTAAAGACAGACTTTGATGTTTGTAACATGTACGATTGTTACAGTTCAGGGATGGTAATTGGATTCCAGTCTTTCCCTTCCAGCGTTGTCTATGTAAGTAGCAAAAAACCCTCATGCTTTTGTGTTCTTTGAGAAAACTTCACAGAAGCAAAATAAATAACTGCTACAATAATAGTAAGTAAACAAAGAAAAATAAACTTTCCCATCTGACAACTGTGCACCATGCCCATTGGAAAAAGAAGATAAACATTCAAATAGCCTGACCCTTAGCTGCATAATTTCTAACAAGAAAAATTGTCCACTTGTTTTTCACCCTTCTTTTATTAAAAGGAAATTGAGGTGTATATACATCCAGATCAACGTTTTCAAAAACCCTGCTGCTGGTAAGTCTGTTTTTTAAGTTTTTTTGTACTCTGGATCCCATGCAACAAAGTACTTTGTGCAGCTTAAATATGTTCTTAAAGTTAAGTGTGCCTTAAATGTAATTGTGCTCAAAGGAGGTGAAATAAGCTTGTGCTCATATGCTGTGTTGAATTGGGTCTTTGACTATCCATACAGAAGTTCAAAGTAAAAATGTCATTTTTTACAGAGTACAAAATGATTAACAATTGGGAGAAAGGTAAGGGTAGGAGAGGGGATCTGTTATAAATTGTCGGTATATAAGAAATAACATTGCTTTAAAACATTGAACTCTAAGGCAATTCCAGTTGCTATGTTTCTAAGAACCTAAAAAGGGAAAAGCCTACTTTAAAAAAAAAAAAAAAAAAAAAAAAAAAGAAAAAAAAAAGAAAAAAAAGGGGGAAAAAAAAAAAAAAAAAAAAAAGCAGAAAGAAAGGAAAAGAAAGGGGGAAAAAAAAGGAAAATAAAGATCTCCTTTTATATTATTAATGTTAGTAGGATAAAAAAGTGCTTGGAGACATGGTTTGAAAAGCTGTTTCATTACCTGCACTGCAATCCAATCCATGTACTTATTTATCTGGATTTGAAAGAAGCTGACAAATTCAAGGCAATAATACAATGCAACAACACTCCAATTAGCCTCGACAGCATTAATAACAATGATGTGCCACCTGTATCCGCTAAATGTTTCACCACCTTAGATTAAGTTAATTAAAATTAATCAGCAGCACAGTGAGGAGAACAAAAGACGAGAGAAATTTTTAAGAGATATGATGGATTCGTGCAGTCATAGACTTTACCTGATGTTAGGGAACAAAACATGCATCTACGTATACATGAAGTGATATAAGACAATTAAAAGCCAGGAAGATGTTTTTTCACTTGCTTTAATAGGATATAGAGAGAAACATGGACAAATTGTGCAAGAATTGAGTTGATTCCTGCCATGCAGTTTCCCCAAGGAGCTGACTGTAATATCTATCCATCCACCTGCATAAAGATAAATATCCAAGAAAGAAAAAGCATTTGTCTGTATCACAACTTAATTAACATCAACCCTGGATAGCAAAATAGCTTGCCTTGTTTTCCAAACTTTAATGGGCTATACATTTTCAGTAGGGTTTTTCTTTTCCATTTTCCTACATGGCTGAAATCTGCCATTAACGGATACAATTTACATGCTCTCTGTTCCATTCAGACAGAAGATCTCTTCTTCTGTCCTTCCACAATAGGGCAGTGGGTTTAGGAAGCTCACAGCAGTTATCTGGGGATTCATGGTGGGAAGCAGAAAGATTAATGGACCTACAGGTGACTCCAAATTAACAGGAGGATGGATGCATAACCAGAATATACCAATTTCACCACTGTGTATTTTGGCGTTTGAATCTCTTCTGGGAATTTCACCTGTCTGAGCATTTTTTCTAAATCAGCTCTAAAGGGACCAGGAGCAAGGAAGACACAAGTCATATGTCATTGACAGAAATCCTATTTTCAATGCTTGGAAAATGCCTCAGTACCTCATAGTTAAAGCTAGAGAGAAGACTACTTTCTGTTTTTATCTTAAAATCCTGCTGCTAGAACTGATTCAGTTGCCTTGTCAAACATTTCAGGAACAAAGAACTGGAAAGGTCATTGTATCCTTCCCTTTGCTATCAGAAGCAATTATATAACCATGTGTGGGAAGTTCTGCCTAAAAAATAGAAGATTTCTTTACCACTGTTTCCTTCCCCTTGTATGTTTCCTTAAACCCTGGCTGACTTTGCCGAATTTCCAGTCATAACCAGGACTCTGGGGGACATACAAAACCAGACACGATAGCAGAGCCCATGAATTATGTGATGCTGACTGTCTTCTGTGGTGTTGAGGGTTGGAGACTGTTTATCTCACATTATCTGTGACTCGTTTAATTAGTGGAGTGGGGGACAGAAAGACTGATTGATGGGCAGCAAAACACAGCAACATGGAGTAGATGTTGTGAGGTCTTTTCCTGGTCAACATGACAAGGCACAGGCTAGACTCTGCTTCTGCATTTGGAAAGTCCTGATCTTGAACTGAGGCATTTTTTTCTGTGTCTTTTGCTGAATTGATGCAATAGAGGCACATCGTCATTATCCGCTGACATGAATAAATACAGGTCTTGATCAGCAGGAAGTATGCTACCATGGTCCCTGCACGTTCCTCAGTATCTGGGTGGCACTTGCACATTGATATGTTTATATTCTGCCACTTGGGGACACAACTGTTGTCCTCATTTTGCATCTGGAAGTTCCTAGACTCAGCAGTTGCACAACTTGACTAAAGTTACCTAAGAAGCTGGAGCACAACCTGTGTAGTTGAAACTGAATCTTTTAAATTCCTATTAACCTGCTAAGACAAGACACTGGTCTTAACCTAAAAATACCAGGCCAGAAAAGACTAGTGAGTGACTGAAACAGAGAAATTAGAATCACAGTAACATTTTTATTAGCTTTATCCTGATACTTAGAATCATAGAATCATTATGGTTGGAAGAGACCTTCTCTTTCTTCTGTTCTCATTTTTATTTCTTTTAAAAACTGCACATGCATCTTGCTTCAGTCTATTTTAAGCAGCCACATGTGTGCCAGCAGCATGGGTGCTAAGGTCAGCAGAGAAACCTTTCAAAGCTGACTTGGTGAACTATAATGAGACCGTCAGAAGCAGCTTCACTCTCTCCTCATATATAGCATGCTTAGTCGAACTTGGCACACATTATCAGGCTCTAATTCATTTAGGAATTGGTCAAGAGATAATTTCCAACATCTAGAGAAATTAGTCTCCAGAAATCTGACAAAGATACAAAATCAAAACAGCACAGGAGGAAGGGGTGTTAATGCATGTGT
Source organism: Cariama cristata (assembly GCF_000690535.1). Classification (NCBI taxonomy): domain Eukaryota; kingdom Metazoa; phylum Chordata; class Aves; order Cariamiformes; family Cariamidae; genus Cariama; species Cariama cristata. The sequence goes on along the minus strand of NW_009595377.1, from coordinate 9,238 downwards.
GTGTGGAAGTGGATATTGTTTAATCAGGGTTGAGGTGAGCAGAGATACATAGCAAACATCCTACTGGCCTGGAGGAATGACAGTACTCTCTAATCTGGAGTGGTTCTAGGGAAGAGAGAGAAAAAATACCAGTTTGTTTTTTAATAAGCCCTATGAAAGTTGTTCCTGGAGCTTCGTTCCTCAGCACGCTTTTCCACAAATAGATTCAGATGTTGGGGTATCACTTGTTTGTGTCTGAAGAGTGATATGTTCTTGAGCTAAAAACGAATCACTGAGCAGATGCTGACTTGAAGCGACACATTCCTAAAAGCAGGCGAGTTGGATGCTGTCAACAGTCAATAAACATATGCAAACAAGAAAGGCAAAAAAGAAGAAAAAAGAAAAGGCAGTAATGAGACATAACACCCTTTGACAGGGGATTAATGAACAGGATTAATTAAGCAGGTATTATTAACCCCACACCCCAAATTATCATTTCCAATTTACAGGTGGAGAAAGTAAGACACAAGTCAGTGTCACCACATGCCTCATTGGGGGAATTGAGGTGTTTGCCCCCAATCCCCTTCTCTGTAGACTTGTGCTTCTTCAGAGCTTTTCTTTCTGCAGAAGGCAACTTCTTTTCTGCTGAGCAGTCTCCAGACTTATGGTGCTCTGGGGGTTGCAAGCCTGTGACTGATGCATGCCAAGCAGTCAGAGATAAGACACTGGGATCCAAAATTCAACCAGAACCCATTATAGAGATAGACAGAGAAGAGCAATGAAAAAACAAAACAAAACAAAACAAAACCACACAAAAAACCAAACCAGCAAACAAACTAAACCAGAGAATGATTGTTTATGTTCTTCTCCTTTCTGCTGGGTTTTCTTCTCATCCCTACCCTGACGGGGTGACATTGCTTTGGAGAAAAGACGTCTCTCCTTCTCCTTCTGCTGAGCAGTGAACAATATAGGGACAGCTACTCTTAGTCTGGCCACAGGGCATCAAGAACTAGCTGTAAAACCAACAGACTAAGGTGGATAGGGCACAAAAGCCATAATCTCCTAAGTGTGAGATTTTGAAAGAGTTAACATCATGGGGACAAATTAATAAGTCCCCAATGTAGCAATCAGAAATTTCATAAAAGCAGCTTGTTTGTCAAAAATGTATATTGTTATAGATACCTAAAGGGAAAACTGCAAGGTGATCTGAAGCTCTGCTGTAGTTTCTCTGTATATTTTTGCAAGATTTCTGGTGTTACACTTTCATACCAAGATACTTTACCTGTGTGAAGGTCACTTGTCACCTCACTTCCATGTAAACTTCTAAAAGAATTTTCTTCCAGGCACTGCCATTAGTTATTTGTAAAGATTAACTTTCCTTGTTTTTTTTTTTTTTAGAATAAGTCTTCTACTTAGGAGATTTCTATATTTTCTTATCTTCACAATATAGTTTTTGTCACTGCACCTTCAGGAATGTAAAACTTTCTATGAGCTTCAGTGTTCTTTTAAAACCTATTTCTATTGTACTTCTAAAGTTTTCCATTATTTTTCTGTGTCTTAGCAGGTAAGCGAACAGAGGAACTCTGAATAACCTGAAATTTGTTTATTCATTGTACGTCACTACTGTACTATTTTCTTTTTCTAGTACGTGTGTAGGTGCAGAGAATTTTTGCTTTTCTTTATTTGTGTTTTTTGTTTAATTACTTTAACATTATTAGTGTCTGATATCCTTATGACATCCTGTAATGATACCAGGGAAATTTAATTCCATTTACTTTTTTGAAGGAAGAAATTTATATAATTTGAAACAATGGTCATCTTTACTTGAAAGAAGAACCCTCTACAATGCCTGCCTGATTTTCTTAAGTTCTTTTTAGATCTACCATCATTAGCTGTAAATTTAGTTCCAATATGTTGGATTTTGAACTCTTCTCTAAGGAAAGAAAAGGATCAGAACTGGTAAATTAGGTTTTAAAGCAAAGATGACATTTTTTACAAACTGGTAGGAAATGATCACCAATTTCTTTTGAATTCTTTTCCAAAAGCAAAACCTCAAAAGAAAAACTTAAATGTTTTGGACAGCTTTAGGGAAAAAGAATAGTAATATGTGAGATTAATAAATATGAGGGGAATGCCTTGAGATCAGACATACTTATATTTTCTGTATAACAAACTATTCACTTTCATCAGTACTTGCTCAGTCAGAAACATTTTGGTCTTCAGGGAATATAGACTAAGCAGTTTTATAACTTTCTTTACGACAGCATACAGCGTGCATCCAAGGACTGGACATATATCTGACTGGTCTGTCACGGTCAGTCATTCTCTACTCTTCTGTAAATAAATGTTCCTTCCCTCTACCCACAGTAACAGTCACATCACCAGTTTAGGCTCCTTGATTAAATATGACAAGCAATTATTGAAGTGCCATTACAAACAGAGATAGCACATCCTGGTACATCCCCAGATAATGCTATTATGGCTCTGCAGCTTGAGCGCAGCTCAGCTTTACGTTAAGTGGAACATTACAACACAAAGCAAATATTTATGAATATCATCAGTAGACAGAGAAGTCGTGCTCTACAGTATATAAAGTAATCCACACATGATGGAAAATTGGTAGGGTGTAATTTCTGGTTTTGAATTAGAACTGATTTTAAAAAAAGTCATCTCTGTCTTTAAGGAAAACCATTGTATTGCCATGTATTATATTTGCCACGAGCTAGAATAGAAAGTCAACATGTTGAAGGTTTGAATGGGATGAAAATCTCTGACAAAATTGATTGAGAACAAAACTTTCCATCTCGGAGCCATATGCTCTCTGCTATGAGCTTCATATAACCTGTAGTCCTGGTCAGTCATTCTCCTTTCAAGCCTTATACCCTGGCCAAACTAGAACTCCATGAATCCGTATCTTCAATGGGCTCCCACAAAACTTCTGTGGTACATTTGAGGAGACATTTCAACTTTCCCAATGGAAAATTT
>NW_009595377.1:744-6243 GCF_000690535.1 Cariama cristata | reverse complement strand
ACTCTTTCCTTCTAGGGCATTTCTATTTCAATTCAATAATGTTTTCAATAGGAAATTTCTGGCATTTTCCAACTAACTGTAGTGACTACTACTGTAATGGTCAGTGCCTCAGGTTCAGGACAATGTAACGTCAAAGGTGATTTTGTGACGATGATCACAAAAGAAGATGTGCTCCATGCTCGAAGGAGCTTCCAGTCTGACATCCAGACCAATACCTTAAATTCTTATATAAAATATTCAGCTTTCCATTAACTCATGCCACATGGCTTTTTGGAGGCAGGTGGGGGGCAGGGGAAGAATAGACAGCAAGAAGGAGGTGAAGTCAGGAGACAGAGAGACCGTGAAGAGAACAGGGTTATACTGACTTGGCAGCAGAGAGTTAGTGAATTGAAAGAAATGGCATTAACCATGGATTGATTAATGTCAGTGACAACAGAAACAAACAGCTTACAGGCTAAATCCTCTCTCTGCATTTCGCTGTTCCTCTGCTGCACAGTGCAGAGATGTCACTACTTCTGCCTGGTGGCTGTTTGCCTCCTTTTTCAGTTGAAGTGATGAGCAGTTGTGGGCAGAGATGAGATGGCAGCATTCATTCAGCAACAGCTCTAGTGGGTGATCTCTTTCCTGCCCCCAGCACAACAACCACCAGGTCCAAAGGAGTGGTAGAAGAGGATAAACAAAGACATAGATATGAAGGATCATATATAAGCTTCCAATGTCCCTCTAGTTCAAAATCCTTCCTGCTGCACTGTGATTTTGGCTTATTTTCTTAATTAGAATGCAGTACCATGACCAAAAAAAAAAGAAAAATTTGCTCCAAGCAAAACGTTGTAGCAACTGGAGGTCTCTCCAGCTTCTCAGCCAGTTGTAAGGTGGAAAGGTCTCTGGTTCCTTGCCTTGCACAGTCTGCGATGGCTATAAGAGTGAGTTTCTTCCACTCCTTCCTTCCCTAACCTGAAGTCTTCTGCCTCGATGAGCATGACAGTTGCAGGTCGGTCTGCGAAACTGCTGTTTATCTCTGCAGCATGTCTCCTCAGCTCAGGCACACTAAGCCCTCATGTGCACTTTTCCATGGATACGTGGAAGGACAAACTCATTTTGGTGAATGTGTGTTTTGTTGGATGGGCAGGGAATTGTTAAGGATGATGAGAGTCATGTGCAAGCCAGATCTACAGCCTCATATTAATCAGTTTACAGTTTTGTTCAATATGCTTTTCTTGGTGATATTCATAGAGGAGCTAGAGGCTGAACAGCAATGTACTTCACTTCCTTTTTCATCCAAGGAAAAATAATTACTTTTGAAAGAAATCTCTGCTAAACAGTGCCAGGCAGCTTAGAGACAAAACTTGACCCTTGAGAGGACAAATGGAAGCCATGAAGATCACAGTCCAACAAAACCACGAAGTCCGTGCTTTACTCCAGTAAGTGCTGTATTTAAACCCCATCAAACATTTTACTGATGGTTAGAACGTTTTAAAACTGGATTTTTAGTCTGTAAAAGTCAAATTTTTTCAAAGCTGGGACTATAAAATTTTATAAAGAGCATGGAAGTGACAGGATGGATTTGTCCTTTGAGGACTGAGGGCCACACAGTGCCATTAAAGTAATAGGTCATTATAGTAACAACCTTACAGTAACCTGTCACGTATCTCTGCCTGCATCAGTTATATGCATTTTAATGTTTATATTCACAACTATGTTAGATATTTATCATACAATCATACAATCATAAAATGGTTTGCTTCAAAGGGATCTTAAAGATCATCCAGTTCCAACACCCCTGCCATGGGCAGGGACACCTTCCACCAGACCAGCTTGTTCAAAGAACCATCCAACCTGGCCTTGAACGCTTCCAAGGATGGGGAATCCATAGCTTCTCTGGGCAACCTGTGCCACTGCCTCACCACCCTCACGGTAAAGAATTTCTGCCTAATATCTCATCTAAATCTTCCCTCTTCCCGTTTCAAGCCATTGTTCCTTGTCCTATCACTACATGCCCTTGTAAAAAGTCCCTCCCCAGCTTTCTTGTAGGCCCCTTTAGGTACTGGAAGGTTGCTCTAAGGTCTTCCTGGAGCCTTCTCTTCTCCAGGCTGAACAACCCCAACTCTCTCAGCCTATCTTCCTAAGAGAGGTGCTCCAGCCCTCTGACCATCTTGGTAGCCTCCTCTGGACTTGCTCCAACAGGTCCATGTCTTTCTCGTGTTTGGGCCCCTACAGCTGACCCCGATACTCCAGGGGAGTCTCACCAGAGTGGAGTAGAGGGGGAGAATCCCCTCCCTTAACCTGCTGGTCATGCCTCTTTGGATGCAGCCCAAGAGACGGCTGGCTTTCTGGACTGCAAGCGCACATTGGCAGGTCATGCTGAGCTTCTCATCAACCAACACCCCCAAGTCCTTCTCCTCAGGACTGCTCTCAATCCATTCTCTGCCCAGCCTGTATTTGTGTTTGGGATGAGAGAGAGTATTTGCTCTCAGAGCTGTTGTGCTTGTTCTGAGAGTTGTGTTGTGTAACACCTAACTTGCCGTGTATGTTCCCTTTTGTGTTGTTTATCATCTCTGGGAGCTGGATTAAGGTTATCATTTTGTTGTACTTTGTAACACTGCTTTATGATATGATAAAATTACTGGTTTTGAGACTAATCTGGTATTTGTACTCAGGATTGCTGTCAATCTCTACTTTGGGAGCCATCTCTCAGAAACTATTAATAATTACACTATATAATGTAGAGGATACAAGCTATATATACTTAATGTAGTTGTCAAAATTAATATTAATAAATATCTTAATATATAAAGAATTTCCTTATTCTTGAGATGCTACACCCACAATGCGTTTCACTTAAGTTTAGCTAGAGTGTGATGCATTTTTCAATCTAAATAGCAGTTCTACTAATATTGAATCAGGGTCTGCTTATCATAAAGTAGTGAGTATAGCTATAACTGTTTATTACATTTGTGGTATTATGGCTCATTAAAAAAAAAGTTAGCTAAAACTAAGTCAGGATAATGTTTAGAAATGGGATTATTTATTAAAAGTCAGTGGAACGTTTAGAATCCTTGAGAATGTTAGTTCTGGATCAAAGCTCTCACCAGGACTCATGTTATCTCACTTTGGCTGTTAAAAATTTAGGTCTCTCCTTGCAGCTACGTGTCCACACACCTTCAGTACAGAGACAAAGAGACACAGACAACTCCAGAGCACAATGTGCTGCATCCCTTTGTGCTGAAAATGTAAAAGTTATCTTGCAGGGCTACATTAGATGAGGTATCTCATTTTTAGAGAGCTAAATTGAGGTCAGAAAAATCCTGGCCACAAATCAGGAAAAAAAACCCAAACAAACCCCACATGTTTTAACTTCTATCTAAAGAAACAATTTATTTAAAATCTGCAATTGCTGTTAATAAACTATTTGAATTTAGGTAGCTGTAGTTCAGTTTTCTCTGTACTGAACTTAGTCTATATTTACTATGTATCTACTACAGTTTACAGAACTACAACTTTCCATAGCCATTGATGGAAATATGTGGAGATTCTTCTTAAGAATAAACAAACGCTTTTGTAAGAAAAAGAAAAAAGGAACCTCAATATGCATCTGACCTTATTACCTCCTGGAGTGTCTGTGTGCTGAGAAGCAGTTCTGCTTTGTTTAGGAGACTTAGACTTCAACTATTAAAAGGTCTAGTCAAACAGATACATAGAAAAATGACAACAGAGCAAGATGAATGCCAAAATAGAGCAAAAATGTTTTAGTATTGAAAACACTATAAAAATGCAGTTATGCTGAGGAGGAAAAAATATAAACATATTTCTGAACATTCTAAATATTTTAAATATCTATAAATATTCATTATGTATCCATCCCCCATACATATTTAAAACCCAAAGTCTCTGCTTTCATTAAGAGAATGCTGCTGGAGATAAAAGTATGCTTAAAAGAAATAGAACAATTATTGTTGGACCAGCTGTAGTGATAAATCATGCCGGGCAGGGAGATTAGGTTCCAAAAATGGAAATAAATGCACATCACTCTGGAGTTCCAGCAGAGAAGGAAAGCAAGACAGAGAAGAGAGGTTTGAAAACTGATGCTATATAGCTAAAGAATTGAAAACAGAGTTTTGCAAAATGATGGGCAGATTTTACTTCAGGTTGCTTTGGACATTGTCATTTTTGAACACAGAAAGAGAGGACAGCAGTTTAAATTAATTAGTCCTTTAAATTATAACAGCAACTCAGGATTCTAGGCTATGCACTGTGAATCCTTTTCTTGTGCCATTGTTTCTTTGCTTTCCTGCCATCTATTGTCTATTGTGTGAAAATAATTTGGTGACAGAGTCCTTTGTTGTGTGTTAGAAGAGGCAACTTCTTAAATCAGAGATGGGTTTCTGAGCAATGACACAAACAGCAACATGGCTTAAAGGCATGGCTGGAAACTGTGGAAGTTTGTCTTACAAGAGCAATGACACAAACAGCAACATGGCTTAGAGACGTGGTTGGAAACTGTGGAAGTTTGTCTTACAGTCACTGTTCTTCCTAACCTCCTTCTCTGCCAAAGGTCCAACTTCCAATGAGCTCTTTTAGCCTCTCTCATGGTCATTCCTGGCTTGTCTTCAAGTTAGTTTGGGTGTAGGTTATTTGAAATGCACATTATATATACCAAATTATGGTCATAATATAGGTACATTGTGACCTCGTATAGCAAGACATAGACGATTTCCCAAAGAATAGACACCTTTACCACAAAGAAAAACAACAGTAGAAAAAGAAACTGAAATAGACAATTTAAGGATTTAAGCCACTAGGCCATTTAAAAGAGACAGCCAACAGACACAGCGGTCTGTGGAGTTTGTGCAGAAGGATACAAAGAGGGGGGCATCTTTGATTGATCATAGTGACTGGGAGAAGTGCCTAAAAACTGAAGGAAAGCAAATATGATATCCATCTTTAAGAAGGGCAAGAAGGAGGACCCAGGGAACTAGAGGCTGGTCAGCCTCACCTCAATTGCTGGGAAGGTGATGAACCTGCAAATCCAAGAAACCATTTTCAGACACATTAAGGACAAGAAAATCACCAGGAATAGTCAGCAGGGCTTCACCAAGGAGATGTCATGCTCGATCAACTTGATAAACTTCTGTGATGAAGTGACTGGTCTGGTAGATGAGGGGAGAGGAGAGGATATTGTCTACCTGGACTTCAGGAAGGCCATTGACACTGTCTCACATAAAAGTTTCACAGTAAAGCTGTTGATGCATGGGCTGGATGAGCAGTGAGAGGATTGAAAACTGGCTGAATGGACATAGTTCAGAGGGTGGTGATCAGTGACGCAAAGTCTCGTCGGAGGCCAATGACTAGTGGTGTATCCCAGGGTCAATACTGAGTCCAGTCCTGTTTAACACTTACAGAATTACTTACAGAAATAAGGTAATGCATTTAGCTAAGACAATAGGCTTATTACACTCTAGCTTTAAGCAGCAAAGAAAAGAAGCAGGGTAATGCACCTAA
>NW_009595377.1:0-728 GCF_000690535.1 Cariama cristata | reverse complement strand
TGACTATAGTGATTAAGAAAGATACATCACCAATTGCCCTTATACTTTACCATCATCCAGATCCGCAATCTCTGAGGAGCCCTGGTTACAGCAAGGGTTTGGAGAACCTGCCCCAGCAATTGGGAGGTCCTATGCAGTGTGTGCACTTGCAGGTGAGGTCTCCAAAGTTGCTGTAACATGGTCCAGCTTTTATACAGCTGAATAAACATCTCATAAAACTTCAAGTGCAGGAACATCTGTTGTCACCCTCCCTGTTGGATTCTACCGAAAGCCTGGTCAGGGCTCCAGGAGGAATCCAAGGGGTTTCCATATCTATTTTGGCTTTGACCACCTATCTTTCAACAGGGCCAGACATCTGGTTTCACAGCCTTTCAGCATACCTCTGAATAAAGGATTGTTCTCTTGGCTACTGTTACACAATAAGCATTACAAATGTTACACAGGAAAGCTTTACAACAGAGCTTTTATAGATTGGTACCTATATATATATACATACTTTTGTATTAAAATATATAGGTAATACATTGCATATATGATTAACACTATGTATATTGGATACACATTTTCAGGTTGTGAGGTTCATCTAGAGGTCAACTTTGACTCAGGACCTATTGTTCAGGCGCTGGCACTTCACCTCCCAACTCCTTGTGCACTCCCAGCCTACTCGCTGATGGGGTGATGTGAGAAGCAGAAAAGATGTTGACTCTGTGTAAGCACTGCTCAACAAT
>NW_009595376.1:0-13583 GCF_000690535.1 Cariama cristata | reverse complement strand
TTCTCTCCTCTCCGTGCCCCTCAGGGAAGGGCCGGGGTTAGCAGAGAGCCTCTGCCGCCCGCTGTGAGCGCCGGCCCAGCCTTCAACGGTGACACAATGAAATCGCTGAATTAATGTAAATTGTAATGTAGTCTACATCTATGCTGATATTATCCAGAATTTAATAACAGCACCTGAAGTCCAGCATGTTGAATATCATCTCTATTTGATGCTTCAGAGAACTCTGAACTCAGTTAGTTTGACACATACATGTAGTGGTTGGGCTCTTTATTCAAAACTGAGTAAGTAAGCATTAGATTGTAATTCTACAGCTACAAACTCTATAGCAGTTAGATCACTAGGTGTCACTAGAATCACAGCATTGGATGACTTCTGAGGGCACGCTAGTGTGGTCTATTAAGGTTCCATACTCTTTCCTATAATTGTTTTTATTATATATTGTTTGAGAATAAAACCGTATTTACCTATTCTGATCAAAAGAACTTTAATTTATGCATTAATAACCAAATTCTTGTCTCAACATCATCTTTAGTGTTTGCCAATGCAGTAGATTGTATCCTATTTCAAGATAACATGACTCCCACTGTTCTCAAGTCAGTCTTGGAAATGAAAAGACAGGGAAAACTAGGGAAAGGGTATCGGTTGGATTTTTGGGTTTGTAATTAAAAAAAAAGTTCACATAAATATAGATTGCTCCTCAATAAGGGGCTGGTTTTAGCATTGCATATACAAAGGGAAGGCAGAAAACAGAGACTAATGAGTAAGATGTAAAAGCCAGGATCAGATGAAGCCTCCTTCCTCATCTGCCTGAAGAGAATAATTTCCTCCCACCTTGGCCATGACACTCTCTAAACTTAATACAATGATTTTTAAATGAGTGGAAAATAACATATGAGTGGGAAACTTTGAGTTTCAGAACAGCAATTTAGAGGGCATTATTAGGACAAAAAAATTGTATCGTGTCCTAGATTTTTTAAATTTTTTTTAGCATTACAGTAGTTATGCTAAAGGTACACACTTAGGAAGGCTTGGTGTTTCAATATTGCAGGACTTGGACAACTCTTTTTGCAATAAATGTTCTCATTCTTAAAACAAACAAAACAAAACATCAAACTTGCTCTGATTTCTTATACAGATGTCGAAAAACTGGAGTACATGTTGATGAATCCTTATTTCCTCCAGTAGACACTAATGAAGGATCACCACTACTGATCAAAAAAGTGAGTATGTGATTTATTTATTTTTTAAATAGGCCTAGAATAGTAAACTTTAAAGTTTGAACTTGACTTCTTGACCTTAGACATTTGAACTGTTTACTTTCGGAACATTCTGTAAACTCTACCTATCCATCTGAGTAGGTTTTTAAAGGTAGGCTATGGCTGTGACGATGTGGCATCTTATCTGAAGAAAGGGTAATAAAAATAGAGTTTTTATATTGGTGAACAAAGAAAAGAATATTTAATTTAAAATGACATAATGACTAATCAAAAACCCATGACTGCCATGTGGCTTATGTTTCACTGGGTTGTGACAAAACCTACAATCCTGGTATTTAAAAAAAAAAAATAAAAAAATCTTTCAAGCCTTAGCTTTACTACAAGCAAAAAAGAAAAGGTGGTGACTTAGTCTCCTTTTTACTAAAATCTAACCTAAAAAAATCTGTAAGATTCTTTCTTATTTCCTATTAAAGTTCACTTTGGAAAATGTTAACTTCTACAATTCTCTGTGACTCTCGAGGAGGTGATAAGTAGCATAGAGTTAAACACTGATAGTAAATACCATGATAAAATGGTAGGCAAATAGGATGTGTAGTTACTTCTGCCAGTTTTATACCGTATAATTAATAATTTTATGTGTCTTGCAGCATAAATGTATGCAGCCAACAGACTTTGTTGAAAAAACTCCAAAAAATAATAGAAAACTGCAGAGAAGGCTGGAGCAGCTGACTAAAGAATTAGCTGTCCAAAAGATAGCAATTAATGCTGGTAAGAACTACTTTAGACTAAGATTCAAATATCTCTTATTTCTTTAAAATGCTTGATGGGTTTTGGTTTTTGTTTTGGTTTTTTGTTTGTTTGGGTTTTTTTACCTTTATGCCATGAGAAATAAAGTTGACTTACTTTTTACAGAGTTCTTTGCAAGTTTGTGGTATTAAGGCATCTGTAGTGATGTTAGGTATAAGGAACCTAATTTTTTCAAGTTTTTTTCAAAACAAACAAAAAAAAGAAACTTCATCTGAAGCTGTTACAGCATGTAACATTAATGTACAAATGCAATTTCTTTGTGTAGAAACTGATGTACCAGTTTTACTGTTTGAAGACAATGGTTCACTTATATACAGCCCTGTTAATAAGATAAAAGATCAATGCAGTACAATGGAAAGAAGAATAAAGGAGATGAAGGAAAAAAGAGAAAATCTTTCTCTTACTGGTAAGAAGCTAAATTTTACTTATCCATGAACGTGCACAAATGGCTACCATTTTTATTGCTGAATTTTTGGCACACTTGTCTTGCTCTGGCCTTCAGAATTTTTTTCGTATCTTACTTGATTTCATGTCCTCCTTTCTTCCCAGGTTTCGAGAAGGTGCAAATGCGTTAGTATTTAGTTTCTTTCTGTTGAAGGGCACAAGAAGTCATGGAAGACAACGATTCCAAAAAGGAATTTCTTAATCACTAGACTGCTCAAGAGGACTAATGTTTAAGCTAGACTTTCTAAACTTGTGAATTGATATTGTCACAACTTAGTTAAACTTTACAGCGAGACTCTGAATCTTACTTCCTGATAAATTTTAATGTGAATGCTGTACTTGACAAAGGTTGTAATGTTATTACTCCCAGGCCAGCAGTTTAAAAGGGAGTCCAAAATTGGTGAGACATCTCTCCAGGTACTGAAGAACAGGCTTTAAAAAAATAATTTTAATGACCTAATTGACTAAATCTAGTTGATTTCAAAATGCAGATCCTGGTGAATTAAATCTAGATTGCAGTTTTCAAATAATATTTTAGTGTTTGCGTTACCTTACTCTGAAAGTATTGAGGTCTAAGTCATTAGGTTTTGTCAGGTTGTTATTATAAAAACTGCTGAAATGTGGAACATCTTTTTTGAGGGAAGGGAATCTATAGTATTTGAAGTTTTAAGAAGTCTATATCAACTAGACTGTCAGTTTATAATTTCAAAAATAATTGTGGGAGGCAAGTAAAGAACCAGTGATACATGGATGAAAAATTAAATGTCATTTATTTAAGCATGGCTTGTGTTTGCTTTTTCTTTGAGTTTTAAGGTAATACCTTCAAATGTTTTGAAAAGCATTTCTGCTATATCAAAGCTTTGCTGCTAATTGCAGATTTTGACAGATTCTTTAGTAAAATACTGCAACTGGCTTGGAAAGGTCTATAATATTTTCCAAATGGTTTGCCATCATTCTTTAGTTTTGGAAAAATGTGGTGCTGAGTTATCTAGAAAAAAATGTGCTTAATATCTAATAGCATTTTTATTTGTATGTAATTTGAGGTACTGTTGAGTGGTCCACAATTATTTATATGCTTATAGTTAGTTGGCAAGGCAATGAGTTGTCTCTTACAATTGAGCTGTTTTGAAATATGAATAGATGGTATGGAAATCTGTATGTGTGCAAACACAGCTAACTAGTTTATTATTTACAAATTCCTAGGTTCACAAATGTCTCAAGTATCTCCAAGTAATTCACCAGGAGACTGCCTGCTGTCTACTTGTGTCTTAACTAATTCAGAAGGTGCATTGTTACCAGGTAACCAACACAACTTCATATATTACAGAAATTAAAAGTAATACATGGCCTGTATATCTTAATTTGGAAAGTACAGTGTACCGAAATGGAAAGTGTATATATTTGCTCTCTCATTTTATGTTTAAAGCTGAATTATTTTAGTCTTACTTAACTGGCAAAGTACGTAGAAGTAAGAATTCAAGGGAAATGGAGTATGAGGAATCACATTGGGTAAATACTCTGTCTTACTGCTTTGATGCTTGCCTCACTTCCTCCTCTTTCCTCACACCATTCCCCATGGATTCTTGTCCTGGCATGGTGTCAGTCTTCTCTGCTCTTACAGTGATCTGGTATAGAATACAGAGTGTACACTGAACAGTGTGATGTGGGAACCAAAAAAAACTGAATGAGAGAGACACCTCAGAGAACTGTAATGTCTTCTGAATTTTCAATCAAAAAACTTGAATTTAAAAGGAAACCTAATGTGTTTTCCAGCTTAAGTATTCAGGGATTGAAGAAATAACAAGTAAAAATAAATCAGCTTTTAAAAATGTTTTATGGTTGCAGATGAATTCAAGTAGTTTATCAAGGTTCTTATTCTCATAAAGTTAGGGGTTTGTTCCTGTGTTTTGGCATAGTAGCAGGACATCAGGCAGAAGATTATTGTGAAGGCTGTTGAGCTATGTCAGTGGGCATCTTAACAGCATTAATCATGTATGCAATGGGTATGTACTTCAGACCTCATGTCTTCTGTCAGTCATGTGAGCAGAAAGCTGAAGTCAGATGCTGGTGTTTGGTCTCAGAAGAAAAGTGAGAAGACAGTCTTTAGAATTCGTAATGAGGGCCACTTGAGCAGTTTTTGGTGACTTGCCATATGATATCCAGAGAAGTGGCTGAATCCTTGTTTTCTTCTTTCAGTAATTGCATATATATTATACTAAGAAATTGGTACTCTCTCTGTTTTGTTAAATACATTTGTATTGCCACTTTTCATATTTTGCAGGAGAACAAACGGAGAACTGCTTGAACTCAAGTTGTCTTTGGGGAACTGATAAATTAAAGAGACAGAAAACAGACGTAGTAAAACACACTTGTGATACTTGGACTGATATTTATGTATCCACTAGTGCATCAGTGAATTCTCCCTCACATAGCTATGAGCAGAAGAACTTAACACCAAAACAACATAGCAGAAGAAGCTTAAGAAAAAAACAGATTTTGCAGAACGCTTTGGATGATAAATTGTCTTTAAAAAAGAAAGATCCAAAAAAGTTTCCAGAGAAAAATCAGAAGGATGAAAATAGCATGACTACTTCAGTTGCAAATGAAAGTTCTCTTCTCCAAATCAAGGACTTGGGTCATGTTACTCCTTCCAAAAAGACAGTCAAGTTAAATACTGTTCCTGCTTTCATTGGTGGTGTTTCTAATTCACCTGTGAATAGTGAAGACTTAAATACATGTTCATTGGATAGAAGCTTCCCTGTTGACAGAAACGATTGTATTCCTGAAGACAAGAAGAGAAGGAAACTACAAACACTACCTAGTTTGAAACTGGCTACCTCAGAACTGGGTGCAGCAGGGTCTAAAGAGTTCTTGCAAGCAATTACTTCATATAGCAAGTCTTTTTGCGCTGAAGAGGATTCTTATGAAGACTTCTTTTCATCTAATTTGAATGAAAATGAAGTACAGGTACAAGTACCAAAGGAATCACAGAATCCTGAAGTTTGTTGCAAAGGCGCTTCTACAAACATGGACTTGCTTGATGTGAGTTTTTGTAAGCCACGTACTACTACCAAGAAAAGTAGGAAAAGACCTATTCTAGCAAATGATGTTTCAGTAAAGAAAAACTTCAAACCAGCTGAACATCCTGGAAGTGCGCCATTAAACTATATGTCAGATGGTGAAAAAGCTGACACTGCAGAAGCTCTAGATTCTGATGATGTGAACAGGCTGCCTCAGCATGCTCATGAAAAATCCTGCAGAACCTATGTGAATCACTATACTCATAGTACTGGTAAGTTGCTACATAGAGCTGGAAAATGAAAAGATACCGTACTGCATTAAATATACTCATGCAACTAAATTGCAAAATGAACTGCCATTCCAAAGGGAAAAACATTTCAGAATTACACCAAAAGAAGAAAATGTTGCAGTACTGACTTTATTTTTGAGTAAACTAAATGAGTGCATAGGATCCAAAAGAACATCCATTTGTTTTCCCGTACGTTACAAACACAAAGAGGTCACCAAGAGATAAGGAAACTGTGCTCACAAAATGCAACAAAAGTAATGTGAGCCTTCTTTTCCCCTAATGCTTGGTATTCTGTACACTTTCTGCTGCTATTGAAAATCAGTTTAAGAAACCAAAGTCTTTCTGTTTTAAATGTTACAGTGCTCTTGTAAGTTGTTTATAAGTAACTCCTCATCGTAGGGTCCCTTGTTCAAATTATTTTTATTTCAGAAGTTAAAATTGCTATAGGTTAATTTCAGTTAAGGGCATAGAATCTGTATTGGAAAAAAAATACTGGAGTTAGCAATTTCTAACTTGTGCTACGATGAAGATTGAATAAGACATTTGAGGGCATGTGCAAGAGTTGCGATGTAAGTGTCTCTTTCAACCATGGCTTTTTTATATGGAACTGATCTTAGTTTTTAATAATAATTTTAAGAGTATTTTTTATATTTGAGCATTTTCAAATGGGTTTAACCTAAGTTATTTCAATGTAAATGTATACTAGAATATTGAATCTCAAGAACTTCCCTGGAAAATGCTTTTAACATGCATTGGGGTAATAATTTTCAGATTTTTATATTTTGAGCTCTGTTTGTCAAACTTTACATAGGGTTAAATATTTGTAATCATAATTGTGTATTTTAATCATTTGTTTTCCCTAGAAAATTCTGCAGCAGTGCATCAATGAATCATATAAAATTAATTACTAACTTAAAGGGTTCAACAAACTTGTATCAAGCTTGTATTTATGAAATCATCCAGTGGAAATGTTGAACGGTGACTGTACCTATATCTGTGGGTAGTAAGTTGCTGAACTGTGAGCTGCTATTTTTGGGTTCACTACATCTGTATTTTAATACTTGAAGGTGTGTCATTATAACACAGTTAAAAAAAAAGTTGATGCAGGCGTATGTTCTACAAGTATAAATGTACACCCACAAATGTGTGAACCCACTGTATGCAGTTTTTGCCATGTAGCAATATACTAGAAGATGATCCTTAAATTATGTAGTCCTTAATGTCAAAGAACAGTCTGTTTTTTATTAAACAATCATGAAAACAAATGGGGAAGGAAAAAACGTTTACTACTTTTAAACTTAGGAATGCCAGTTAATTTTAGAGTTAATTCTAACTTTTAAATTCTAGTGATTAAATTATGATCAATGGTCTAGCATGTTATGCTTTTATTTTCTCGCTGGACAACTTGTTTAAGGTAACAGATTTTGGAGGAGAGGAAAAAGGAACCGTATACTTTTTATCCTTCTTGTTAGGAACATCTGTAAGTCTCAATTTGTGTTTCTAGAAATTTTAATAGTATTTGTGACTTATCAGCAATGGCCATTTTCCCAAGCTTCATACATCTGTTGTATAGTCACGTTAGAACCTCAAGTTTGACAGCTCAAACGAGTGTACTTAAAAATGGAAGGAATCAATAATGAAAGATGAGTTGTATTTTCCCTAATAATGCAAGTTCTGTCGAAGAGAATGAAAATCTTGTTTAAAACTTAGTACTGTGATACTGTATGATGGAATAATTGATTTTTATTAAATATACATTTAATATTTCCTTTTTTTCTTGAATGTAAGTTATTTCTTGTCTATGTTAATTAGTAAACAGTAAATTGCTTTGTTTTTCTGTATGTTGTACGTGATGTGAAAACTGATAAATACAGTATGTTATTTTTAAAAGCTAAAGGATTCTTTTCACTCATGTATATACAGTTGTGAGTAATCAAATATCCATATAAAATTTATATCTGTAAATATATACATTTTATATAATATATCTTTTTATAAAATATAGCTGTATATATTTAAAATATTAAACATTTTTCTTGCCCATTTTTTTTCCTTATGATTTTTAGGTCAGTGGCTCTCTTACCCAATGTCTTTAATGACAAGAAGTAAGATTTGATAAGCTTTCTTTCCACAGACTACTTGGAACATTTGATTTTAAACTAGAATTGTAATATGCAGCCTAATCTTAAACTAACTTTTCAAGTCCTAATGCTTTTGTTGTAGCAAACTTCAAGTTCCTTTGTAGGGTGCAGTCAAGGCTGCCCAGTTGTTCTGCTGAACAGCACAGGCATAAACATGGCTGTTTATTTTCATCTTAAGTCATAAATCAAGTAGACAACTGTCACAGATGCAAGAGTTGAAATTAATTAGGCATTATAAGAATATTAAAAGATGCTTTCCTATTCAGATTCACTTTTTCTTTCTCAGCTTTGCTTCTGGAGATGAAATAAATTTTCTATCCTTCTGATATCAAACCAGCCATAGCTGATAAATTTCAGTGCTCTGTAATCAATAAGTGCTGTATAACTGGGGTTTGTCTGTCAATGCCTACGTTTTTAGCACTTACAAAGTAAGGAAAATGTTGGCTTTTCTCTATCATGAATATAAGTTTATGGAAATGCAATAATATTGTCTTTTGTGAAAGTTAATGTTCTGTATTACTAAGAGACTCTAAGAACTTCTTTGTCATTCGTGTTGTAAATTGCTTTACTTCAAAATCCAGTCCATCTGCTTATAACGTTTTTAATAGGGCTGATGGTAGGGTAAGCTGGCACTTGAACCACATGCTTCAGAATGCCAATACTTGCTCAGAGTTGATGAATTCCTATGACTTTTCATATGAAAGCTACAACAATAAATAATATTGGGCAAGGAATGCAAGAGTATGCTCTTTTAAGCTTTTATCATCCTGAAATAATTTAGAAATTTGAACTCAAACTTAGCATTGTTTCCAGTCTTAAAAAGAAACTTAAGGCTTAGCTGAGTGAATTTTAGATATTTATGGTGAATTTGGGAGGCAAATATTATCTTAGTGGCCAAAAGACAAAAAGTGAGACCCATTATAGTGTAATTAATGTAGATCAATGTTAAGATGGGGAATGTGGAATATTATTGTGTTGTTTGGTGCAAAAATTATTAAGTTTAATTTAGATGACTGAGTTTTACCTGAGGTTCTAGGTGCTAGGTACTTAATGCTGCTAAAATACTGTTTAAGTCTTTAAAAACACACATGAGAATTTCCTTAGATTTGCTGTGCCCTTTTTTTTTTTCTTCAGTTTTGCAAGAAGACAACCTCGCTAAAAGTATTGTATGGTGTCCTCTATTGGCATTTTATTACATCCTTTTAAAAAACAAATGAAGGATGAAGAAGAAAACCATTTCTTCCTTGATTCCTTTTTATTTATCTTTACAAAAAGTTTAATTGTAACTAATTATTAAAACAAAAAAGGACAAATATTTCTGACTGGAGGAACAGGTTGAGGATTATTTTGATGAAGTCAAATTTACAAAGCCTGATGAAACTTGTCCTAGAGTGCATAACAAGCTAGATAAAATTGTTCTAAACCATTAACAGGTTCTCTTTGAGAACCTGGTGGGCATGTAAGCTTTCAGAAGACTTGAAGAAATTGTGTTCTGAATAGCAAGAACTTGGTATTTGCCCACGCTGAAGTAATCACTACAATAATAATAACATCACAAGTTATTAAATATTCTGTGCATATGTACCTGAAGGATTACTGATTATGACAAATTCAGACTTGCTTCATAGTTGAGGTCGATAACTCTGTGGATAAGTACAAAATAGTAGATATGATATAGCTTAATTTCAGTGACACTTCATTATGATATTTTTAAAGTAGAACACTATACTGCAGATAAAATTTTTATTAGATAGACATGATTGATTTGATTGAACAAAACTAGCTTATTGTGCCTGATCATTACTTTGCTTTTTAACTCGAAGGAAATATCGAATGGAATTTTGAAGATAATATTCTGGTTCAAAACTACTCACTGGTGATAAATGATCATGAATGAGTAGAAGCTTAAATTGCAAATTAAAGTCACTCTAATTTGTTACAATACTTCAGAGGGCTATCAGAGTTGTCATTGAGCAATGTTTTAGAAGAGAATTTAGTGGATCTAATGGACCACAGTGGCATGAGTTACCTGCCTATTTGAACTATTTAGGAGTAACTAACAGTGGATGGAATTGCTTCAAAAAATGTGTCAACTTTATCTGAAATACCCTAGGAAAAGCAACTAAAGATGAAAAGTCCTTACTTGTGAGTGAACAACTGCTTTAAAAACAAGCAATTGGAGGAAAAACAGACAATGGACAGTGAAGCTTGAGACCTACAGAGTGGGAAGTGCTTGAGAAGTCCTGATAGTCAGGAGAGAAGTAGGAACTGGCTTACAAAGAATAGTCCTTATTTCTGTAATGCATAAGATCCCCAAGTCTGACAATCAGAGGTGATGGACATTGTCCCCTGTAGCTTTTTTTATTGTGTGGCAAGATCTTTTCTCCTCTTCTACTTGCCATCAGTCTTGCTCAGTGATTGATGATGAGCCTCAGTGCAATACTAAATAAAATTAACATAGTTAAGCAATTAGTTCTCCCTTTGTTAAATTACACTTTGTATTTAAATACTGAGTTTAAATTAACAATTGTACCTGAAAGCCAAGTTTACTTGTATTACACAAAAATTACTGCAATATTGTATAAATTCATGTGAAACTTGCAACTTTAGTGTGAAGAAGTGATTAAATTTTGACTAGTTTAAAGGTTATAATTTTAAAATAAGTAATCAGTAATGGAAAATGTTTGTCATTGTGTTTTAATTTGTTGTTCTGTAACCTCAAGGATTAAGAGTTTAAGTAGCTGACAGAGGAAAACCAAATTATTTTTAGTTATATATGCAGTCAGACTAGTAAATATGGATAGTACCCTTCAGTATTTTCCAAAAGTAATCAGAAGCAGCTTATTTGGGAGGAGCTGAATGTAGACCACTTTAATCACGAATTATTAAACTTTCTTTAGCTGGTCTCATGCATTTCTGTGAAATGAAAAATTAACAAATGTCCTAAAGTAGACTCCATTGAACTAAATTTGGGAAAAATGATCTACCTAAATCTTCAGTTATTAAAACTTCATTGATCAACGCTTTTTAGCTTATGCAAGCAAGCTAATTTCTCGAATGATTCAAAAGTTTATTTAGTGCTTAGAAAAGTAATCCTGACAGTGTTGAAGAATTAAATATATATTAATTCACAAAATATGTGATGAAATATAATGCTTTTTGGCAGCTGCATTAGAGTACATTCTTTCTTATGGATGGTGCCTTTTTATAAATAATAGGACTGATATGCCTACATGCGCACGTGATCCTTGCCTGCTAACAGCTTGCTAGATTTACTTGCAAAGTGTTTGAAAAGATGTTTCAGACCTTCAGGTCATTTCAGGTAAACACAGTGTGTACTGAAAATGTTAACATTTCAATCAGAAAGGAAAAAACTAGCCCCCACTGCTTCACACTCTCAACTATCTCTATATTCAGAGAAATTGCAAATTTTGTAATAAATGGAAAGCAATTTAGCTGATTCATTACTTGTAGTTGATATATAGTTTTCAAAATTTTGGAAATTGGGAGTTTTATGACTAGTTTATTTACAAGATCAGATCCTGAAGTTATATGCTTGACTGTCATTCTTTTTTCTGTAACTGAAATACAATATAAAAATAACTGGTACAAATTATTAACTTAGATATCTTAATTGTACATAGCTCTATGTGCTATGATAAAATAATTGGTGGCAGTTTCATTTCACAAGACTGCATTTTTCATTTCAAGTTTCTAAATTTGGTTTCTAGGTGATGAAAATGAAATTTCAGAGTGTCATGTTACTGATGACTCTTGCAAAGTTTTTAATGAACAAAAGAATAAGAACAATGGGGAATTAAGAAAAACTAGAAGACTCCGAAAGGTCAGTTTAACTGGACATACTGTTTGTTATGATCTTTTTTTCTTGGACAATCACTGAGTGCCTTTGTATGTACAAAAAAGAAATGCATTCTTTATGCACTATCAATTAAAAAATTTTTCTGAATCTCATTTTCCTTGAAATGTTACGTGAATGCTGTTCAAAGGCAATACGTATAACCATGGAACTCGGCTTTCTGGTAACTTGAGGTAGCAGAGTCTGTGCCAAGTTGCCATTGTAAAGGAGGTTGGTAAGCCAACTCAAACTGTTTTAGTTGAAAAGCCACTGAAGTAACCTGAAAAGATACCTGTCCTTTTTGGAGGAGTTACTAAATGGGGTAGGGGTTTTTGTTTGTTTTATAGTGGGATCATCCCTAGTGGATATTTCTGGAGGATAAAGATTTATGCAGTATTTTCTTTTAAGTTCCAGTGAAGCTAAATTTCTTAAGTTAGCATTTGAGCTCAGTTTGAATGTTAAAAAATAAAAAAAAAAAAAGTGAGAGGATTGGGGGATTGGGTCAGCACTGAATCTTTTTTAGGTGTTTTTCCCTTGTAAAAGTTTTTTTAAGTAAATGTAAATCTGGTCAGGAAAATACGTAGTAGTTCTTTTTATCAGTAAGTAGCAAGTCATGCAGTTAAAATGAGCACTGAATTGTTTTGAGAATGGAAGTCCTAAAGCATTAAAAGATACCTGAGGTGATTAATTATTTGAAGTAAATTACACAGGTGTTTCATTGGTAGCTATTGGTGAAATTTCAAAGAGACTGATCACAGATTTTGATCCTGTATAATGTAAAAGTTTTGAGCAGGTGCAGTTACTAGACTGTTCAACGTTTTAAACATTCTGAAGATGGGATATTAACCTCCATAGACCAGTGATCTTCTCTGGGTTAAAATTATTATTTGACTTCTTGCCTGCATCGTACTGCTTGTTACTTTTCTTAAGTATTTGTTCCCTTTCTTTTCCTAAACATACACATATATGTTATTTGTATAGCTAATAACTTTTATGTATAATGTAGAATGTATAAATCAACTTCACTCTAGATCCATCTCCTATAGAAACATTGTAAGATAGTCTACTTTTTAGGCTAAAGCATCTATCCAGAAGAGTTTCATTTCCTGCCACAGAAATCTGACTAAAACTGCTAAATATATATCCACAAACTACAGTCAATGCCTCTTCCTAAGGCTATCTGCAGAAATGGTGCTTGGAGACTTACCAGATTTATTGGTTTGAATTCCTTCTCCTGTGTAATTACACTAGGAGAGCATTACACAGTAGCGCTAGTTTTGAATAATTTCTCTTAAGAAAAGATCCCAGCATAGCTATTACATACTGAAGAGAAATAAAAAACAATATGAAGTTCTTGTTTATTGTTCCCCCTTTTCAGACCTGGCCTTCCACTGAAAGGTGGTGTAACAATATGAAGTTCTTGTTTATTGTTCCCCTTTTTCAGACCTGGCCTTGCAGTGAAAAGTGGTGTCTTTTAATGGTTCTGCTTGGTGTCTGCTTGCAAAGCATGCTCTGTGAGGTGTTTAACAGTAGCAAAAGCTAAGTAGTAGCTGGAGAAAAATTCCTATTCAATATTTTGAGATCACTTCTTTCATCCATCCATTTCAGCCAGGTGGTAATACAATTGGACTCAAAGATCAGTAAAATAGCAGCACGTATTTTCTTTGATGTCGTGAACGTTTTTTAAAATAATTTTAAAGGTTTCCAGTTGCAGTTTGACTGTGCAAATTCATATAGAGACAATGATGGGTTTGTTTTGATTGAAAAGCAAAAAGAACTACACAGAAAGATTTTACGTGGTTTAATCA
>NW_009595375.1:47059-60145 GCF_000690535.1 Cariama cristata | reverse complement strand
GCTCGCCTCCCTGCTCCGAAGATCGGTCAATGGAAGCGTCGCGAGGTGGGTCTTCTTCTTCTGACTGCCCCAGGAGTTCTGTTAAGGCGAACCAAGATACGGTATCACGCTTACTTAATTTAAAAGTACCAATCAAGTTGCCAGCTGTCTGCCTTAGATGG
The DNA here is from genome assembly GCF_000690535.1 of Cariama cristata. Classification (NCBI taxonomy): domain Eukaryota; kingdom Metazoa; phylum Chordata; class Aves; order Cariamiformes; family Cariamidae; genus Cariama; species Cariama cristata. The sequence goes on along the minus strand of NW_009595375.1, from coordinate 59,984 downwards.
CAATAAGGACAAGGGTGTCCTCTCTTGCAATGCATCAAATCGAATGGAAAACCACATACTTATACAGCTTTCACCCTTGACTTTTCCCCTTGAAAAGGAGGCCAAGTAGCTAACGGCCAGCAACACCACCACGCCCAAGAGTTTTTGGAAGGGAGGGAGCGAGCGTGTGTTGGCTGTAGTTAGCACGGAGGAAACGCCTTCTCTAAATGGTCAACTACAGAAGGACTAGCTGGCTGCCAAAGGCTGCTGCCGGTGGGTATTTCACTGTTGCCATACAGATCAAAGTTTTATCAACTGGACCGTTCCCCCACAAGGGTATGTGTAACTCCTTCCTTTAAAAATAAAGACTCTCCTTAGCTTTGTTTCGAAATATTTTGGTTCACAATCAAGACCTGAAGTCATCAAGTAGGTGAAGGAGGGGTCTCCGATTCCCAAGTTCCAGTCTGAGCCCTTTGGGGAAGGGAATTGTTTGAAAAGACCTGAACCACTTAAAAATATAGAGGAGCAATTGAATATTCTAGGTGTGAGACTTAAAATAAATAAATAAAAAATTTAATCAAACTGCAGGCTAGCAGAGTTTGGATTAAGGAAAAAAATCCTGTTACAGATAAAGACTTTAAAAGATTTTTCTCAAAATCATAAGACCCTTTTGCATTTTTTTCTTTTTTAATCCTGTTTTTCTCCCCTTGTTCTCTGCCTTCCCAGATCCTGTAGAAGCTAATCTGCGCGATACCCATGGCAACACCATGGGCAGTGCGAAGAATATAATGCTCTTGCGAGCGTTGCCATACCGCTCCTTTACGTTTTGGCCGGGGACCCAGAACGCGCAGCGGCTTAGGAGGGCAAATCTACTTGTAAGCATTTCTGAATCTCCGAGTCCTAAAAAGCTAACGCCGTAAGATTGCCGCGGACTATTTCTACTCTTCATGCAACCTAAATATTATTAGCATCTGCGGTGCGAAAGAGGGCGAAGTGTGGCAACCAATTTGGCTTTCTCAGGTAACCGATGCTCTGCGCCTGTGCTGTCGTTTCCCACACCTGGAGCAACACGGGGAATCGCTGAAAACAACCAACGCGGTCAGGGGCAACACACCTCCAGGTGTGCCCACCACGTCACGATAAATAAAGGAGCCAAACCCGCCCTGGCGCAATTTCCTTCTACCTCGAATAAAAAATCCAAAGAGAAAGAAAAAAAAGAAGAGGAGAAAAAAGGTGTACGAACAATACTCTGCGTCCAGGAAACTCAACCCAAGGGCAAGTCAAGTCGGTTTCTCTGGAGCTCTCTTCTGGGAGCCTGTTGCAGAGCGAGCAGCCAAGAGAAGGAGGGGAGCAACACGGAGACCCTAAGAAGGTGCAGGAGAAACTGCTTTTGATAGGCGTGAGGAGCCCTGGGAAAGGGCTTGGAAAAAAACAACCCTGTTGATGTGCGTGTCAGCAAAATGCACCACTCTCGTGGGACAAACTCTGACAGCCTCTGCTTGGGAACAGAGCTCGCACTGCCATGAACCGAGCCTTTGGTCCTCAACAGCCTCCCTCTTCACTTAGGCTTAGCTTTTAAGGGGGGAATTGTTAAAGCTTGTAGTTTTCTAAATGTCAAAGCTAAGACGTACAGCGTGAGACAAGCTGGTGTAATTCAGCTTTTTTCTCTCTTTTTTTTCTTTTCCCACCTACTCAGTAATGTCTAAGGCCTACATAACCTACCTCCTTAAAGTTACAAACTTTCACCATCGCGCGATGCCCACGGCCTCTCCTCGGACGTCACCCCTCAGGCTGACCTAGCTCCAAGGAGCAGTGGCATTTCAGAACGTAAAACCCCGAGAGATGCCGAGAGAGGAGTGTGTCTTGAGAAAGGAAACAAAATAGGATTGCGCCAGCTTTCCATCAGACGGTCGATTTGCATTTTCTCGTACCTGCTGAGAACCAGATCTGAACACATCACAGCCCTCTCACCTCAGTCACTTCGGTGTAACTCCTGCAGGTGCTCTGGCTGGGACCTCGCAGCTCTGTAACATGGAGTGGGCTACACTTCGGACGTATCCAGTCCTCGTGTGGCATATTTCAAATACACAAATGCTACAAGCAATTATAACCATGGCGCTGACTTTGATAATTTGCGCTGTGGATGCATCACAGCTACGCCTCGTTAAATAATGCTACTGGATGCATGGGAACCCGATGGCAAACAAACAGAGCAGTCTGTCATATGCCAGCACAATTGTAGCCAAACTTGGGGGATGAGGGGGGTTCTTACCCACGGGAGCGCAAATGGATTTCTCGGCACTTTCCTATCTAAATTAAATATCTGAACCTGACCTCAAGGTACGAGGGTTGAACCTATTCTAGGCTGGGTATGCAGCTGCAGCGTTGCAGGAGAACATTAGACAGGATCAGATGCCAGGAGTGGTTCAAAGCCACAAAACCATCAGATAGGAGCTCTAGAGTAAAGAAACAAACATTTTTGTTGTGGGCCACCAGCCTGTGTTCCCTGTGAGGAGTGCTACGGCAGGGAAAACAAATGCGCAAGGAACACTGTTTAAACAACACAGCCCTTCCCAAACCAGAGGCGACGTATCCCACGTTTAATTAAAAGGGGAAGGATTTTGGCAAGAATGCCATAGAGGTGGGAGAGGGTGGTGGTCCTCACATCTAGATGAGGGCTCTGGCTAGGGGCTGGTACTTAATAGACTCGACTTTGTGCTAGCATTGGAGGTATCACAAGTTGTACCTAAGATTTTGTACTCAGGTAGTCTGGGTTCTTCCTTTGGCTTCTTGCACAATAAACTCTTGCTGGTTTTAATTCTAACCTAGTATTTGCTTGTCATGTTAGGATCTGGGGGGTTGAATCTGAATTTGAATTTTGAAAACTTGAGGGCTGGTATCACGGCTAATGTTGTTTCATCATTAGTGTCATATATCAGATGCAGTAACATGAATTATATTGTGCCAGAAATCTTTATCTACAAAATCCCATCTGTCACAATCAATATTAGGATAACGTTGCACACACAACCGCACAACGCACATTTTGCATTTCTAAAATTTGCTGATAGCTGCTACTGCTGCGCCTAGTGCCTGAAACACCCAAATACGTTTCTTCGCAAGCCCACCAAAAGTTTCCCTTCGCTTTAATAAGCTGATGCTCTCTGAACACCGTGCACAGGTGATGTGATCTCATACCTTCCCTGCTCATATATGTGTCATTATTTAACCACGTCTATTCTCTTTTGGATCTGTGTCTGCAAATCAGAAGCCGTTTCCATTCTCAGTATCCTCCACTAGACTTTCAGGGATAAAAATGCATTTTAAAACATGCAATCCCATGGCAAAATGAAAATCTTTTTCTAATATTGTTTGCAAAATTGACAGCTCTACTTAACAGAAGCCATTAAATTATTTACAAAGTAGCAGTTGCTCTTGTAAAAATCTAGCCTTTTTTGGGGCATGAAAAATAAACTAGTTGATAAGCAAGAGATAAGCCATTTGACTTCTTCTTTGTGTGCCCGGCACGCTACGCAGAGCCAATTCTGTACAATCTGATGTTTACAGAGCAATCGTCATGTACGACCTCCTTAGGCAACAGGGACACAAGAAGCCTTTAAAACGCTGAAGCAAGCATTTAATCAGAACTCTTCATGCTGATCTCTGAAAAATTCAATAAGTTCAAAAAAATGTAACTCCTTCTGAAGATAAAATACCAGTTCTTTGCTTCAGGAGTTGCAAATATATCCCAATGAACTCCCAGTGAAGCACACAGACCTCAGACATACTGCTCTTATTTTTTTAAAAAAAGAAGTAAATAGTAGAATTTTTCTGAAAGAAAAAAATCAAAGGTCTGAAGAAATGCAAATGGTTAAGCAAAGTGAGTTCTCTAAAACAGTATAGTTTAGTAATAACCCAAACAATCACACTTTTTTTTTTAGGCATTCTTTTTTTTTCACCTGAATAGCTATTTCCATGTGAATAAGTTTGTACGTCCTTGTATTATGCATTGACTTCTTTTTTTTTTTTTTTTAATTTTTTTTCTCCTGTTGAATTCAAGCTCTCATGCTTTTGTGAGTTTTTTGGTTCTTTTAGGGCAAATCGCTGCTGCAGGAGGCACGCGACTGGGCATGATCTCACACATTATCAAGTCGCTCCACCTTACCTCTAGCCCAGGTTTTCTCAAACCACGTGGAGGTATTTCTAAGGCCAGTGGGTAAAATTCTCCTGGTATCAAAATTAGTGGGAACTTCCACTGCTGACTTGAGTGTGGTCAGCTCTTTTCTCTGGCTACAATTGTTTTCCTGAAAAGGTCTTTCTAAATAAACGGATTCTAATAAAATTGTTTAGTTTCCACAAAACAATCGGATTCCAATAAAATTGTTTAGTTTCAACGAAGTCCTGCAGGGAAACCACACAGCTTGGTTTGTGTGTGTGGAAAAATATCTCTCTCAACTTCTCTGCTTCTTTTGGTCTACTTTTCCATGGCTTCTTATTTTTAGACTATTTTTGTGTTGTTTTGTTAATTCCCAGTGCTGACATGTTTTCATGTGGCAAACACAAATTGTCAAAACATTGGTTTTATAGTACTTTTAAAACTCATTGAGAACAGCCGTTACTGCTGAGAGCCCTGGAAAAGGTACGTTGAATCAGAATATCTCCCATTTGTGTTGTAATTTAACAATTTGATACCTGAGCAGATAAGGCACCTCAATCACTACTAAGTAGAAGCAACCCTTAATGGTAGCATAACATGTCATTATTTCACTAGTTGGATATTAGGCGTATTAGCAGCAGCAAAACTGTTTCAGAGGGTGTGCCAGGAAATTTAAGAATTAAAATGAAAGTTATGTGATAAAACTAAAGTAGTTAACACTTATAAACAACTCTTTTTTTTTTTTTTTGTAGCATAGACAGTTACATTTCACTTAGCAGTCTTCTGCAGCTTGCAGAGAAACTTGGCTTTAAAGCTTTCTGCAAATGGAAACGCCAAGTCTTTACTAGCTCCATCTGAGATTTCAATCTCTACTACTCATTTGCTCTGCTAGAATCATACACAAAATTAAGCTAACCACTAAATAGGCTGAATAGTTCATTTTATATCTCCCTGGAGCCTAAGTAACCAGGTTCCTTAGGAACTAGCCTAGCGCTGCCAATATTTAATTAAAAAAAAAAAAAAAAAGGTGTGTCTTACAGGGTGATCCAGATGTGGTAGTACCAAGCTGCGATGGGTCGCCAGCTGAGAGAGACTGAGTAACCAAGGATTTGCTTCACTTCCAGGCCCTTTCACCTCGAAGGCTTGACTAGTGTCCCAGCAATAGAGATCTTGCACCTCTAGATTTTACCGGGTTTCCCAAATCATATGAAGTTTGCCTCGTAGTCTTGGCAGCGGACAAGCGGCTCTCCTCTCGGCTGCCGATGCATGTTAACCAGCTGGAGTGCCAAGATGAGCAACCCAAGGCTGCTATCGCTCAGTGATTCCAGCAGGCAGAGGAGGGAGGACATTCCTGGCGACCAGGCACTTTCTTTCTTTGGTAAGTGTTACTTTAGATTGGGTCTTTTTTTTTCCCCCCCCCTTTTTTTTTTTTTCATTTTAAGTGACTATCTAAAAATACCTGTTCGAAAGGAAAGCTGGGTAGGAGCTGCTGGTGAGCAGAGACATTCCCATTGTTTGGGGTGAAGGCTCCAGAGCATCTCCGCGAAAGCCCTCAGGGAAGACCTGATTAATCTTAAGTGATGCTCCAGAGACTCCCCAGGGGCAAAAGTGCCTCCGGCATTGCCAGCCCCAACCCACGAGGGGCAAAGCTGGCGCTGCCAAACTTGTGTGTTCCTTCAGCTCTCTTTGCGATGCCCGCGTATGGGGGAACATCCTCTGCTTGGCACTTCCAGCCCAAGGACCCAGCGTCTCCGCTCCCAGCTTCTGCCCTCCAGGCTTCCAGGGCAAGGAGATGTGCCGGCCAGACAGGAGGCAGGTAGGCTCAGGGGAGAAGAAAACTATTTCAGGGGGTTAATTGAAAGAGAAATACATCTGCAAACACCAGATGCAGAATGGAAGCCTGCAAATAAATGCTGCCAGCTGGAAGCTGGCCAAACTGATAAAGCAGAAAAGAAATTGAGGGTTAAATGTTTTGGATGCTGAAGGCTTGGAGTTCAAAGAGGAGCTCAAGGAAACTCTCAGCCACCAAGGCCGTACGAAGAGGCTCTAGGCAAACCCAAGCCTTCTGCAGGACAGCTTTATCCCAAACAGAGTTTCCAAAAGGGAACGGTTTGGTTAAGGGATATCTTTCAGCACTCGGGAGCTCTTCTGCAAGGGAGGACGATGCCCACAGGTGAGGGGCAGAAGGAGCTGCTTTCCACAGGGAATAGCGTCTGCCCACAGCAGGTTGGAAGAACGATGTGTAGCTGTGGATGTGTTTTCACTGCTTGGCAGAACGAGGCAGAAGGGAGCTGCTCCTCCAGGCCGGGAGGTGAGGGAAGCCAGGGCAAGGCTGGAGGTCACTCTGCCTTCCCTGGAGCATCCGCTCCTGTCCGGGTCAGGAACAGGGTACTGTACCGGACGGCACCCCAGTTTTCACCAGGACTGAGGGATTGCAACTAGAAACTCCTGCCTAAATCCCAGGGAGAAAACGCCATTAGAAGGATGCTTCCTTTTCCAAAGACAATCTGTTTCAGGTCCGCATGGGCTACAGTTTTCTACGCAGTGGATCAGGGGTAGGAAAGCCGCCTTTTTCCACTGGACCAGGACGCTGTACTCAAACCAGAGGATGGGACAACTGGCGATGTGTCTCTCTGACGTTACACCCTCCGGGCCAGGTCCTTCAGGTGGTTTCGCGACAAGGACTCTGCGTTTCCAGCACCGACCCTCCCCTAGAAGCCACACAACAAGGCAACCTTGGTCTTCAGACAGCCTTTTTTTAAAACCACCTGAGGTCAGAGTCCTTTACAAACGAGTCCTGCATCGTTATCCCACGCGACAGTGGGGCACGAGAGCAGCACGAGGACAGCGAGGCAGGGCTGCGTAACGCGACGGCTCTCGGCGCAGGGATTACTTTTATGGGTGGGAAAGTCCAAGTCGTAGGATCAACACTTTTTGAGCAGGTGCATAACTATGCCATAGTGCTGAAGCAAGGCTAGAGTTCAAGAGTTAGCTAATTGTATCTCTCTCAGAAAGGAATTGCCTCAGACCAGTTAATTTGTCAAGATAACGAATTGCAGCAATTCTTCTCGTATGGAGCTGGGCCACGAACACTGATCTGAACTGTATTTAAACTCTTGATGACAGAGACTGAAAAAGATATTGCAATACTGGAGGTACAGGTTCCTAAAGCAAAACTGCCTGTACGGCTGGAGTTGAGAGGCAGCAAGGGCATGCGAGTACACATCCTGCATATCCCTTAGATATGAAGAAATTCCCTGGGGCACTGAGTCTGGTGCCTGGGCAGGCAGAGTTCATCTTGAATCTTTGGGAGTGATCGAGGTCCAAAAAGGAGATGTATATATAGAGTACCCATCAAGTCTCGATTTTGGCAATATGAGATAACACGAGCAGAATTTTTACCTCTCCCCTTCCAAAAAAAGAAACAGGCCTCAAAAGCACAGATTTGAAGTTACTGAAGGTTTTCCGGCAGCCACAAGAAAAAGCCGCTCTGCGGGCCTGATGCTGTGATTCCCACGGCACCGTATTCTCCCCCGTCCCAGGTCGCTACCGCATTTTTCTTTTCTGTGCAGCAGTAGACATGAACAAGTTTGGAGGAGAGGAAAAGCAGAAAAAAGCTTCAGTAAAATGCAGGCTTAGCCCAATAACTGCCCTCTGTTTCTACTGAAAGTGAAGCAGGCAGCATCAGGTAAAATGAAACGACTTATGTTCTAGTGCCAGACCTTCTCCTCTGGCCGCCAGGCGTTCCTTCCCCCACATGAGAAATGTGGACCAGAAGAAGTCCTGTACATTGACTCAGGGGAACTGAAAAGAATCGGGGATGAACAGTACCGTCCCTGAGGGATGCTCCAGCCATGCTTAAGCTGGGGAGCAGGACCAGCTTTCCCTGGGCTCCACTGGGGTGCTCCTCCAAAGAAGCCGGGACAAAGCCTCTGCTGCTACTGGCATCTCCTACGAGTGGAGTAGGACACGGTGAAGTCTCTTCCACTTGTGCTCCACCGGCGCTTTTTGGTGTCAGAAAAAGCAGCAATGCCTTCAGAAAGGATTTCATGCTGTTAGGTGAAGCAGAAGCAATGCCAGGTAAAGACAGAGAAGTACGCAAGACCTTTGACAAAGACCTGACTCTTGCCTTGCATTGGCACACCCTCTCCGGGAAAAGGATGCACGGAAAACAAAATTGGTTGTTGATGACTGTGCGACTGTGTCAGGGCCTTAAAAATCACCAGCACGAGGAATTAGCCAGACAGCTGGTTTCAGAATATTCCTGCCGAACAGTCTCCTTAGGAATGAAATTGCTTTCTCTCTCATGTTATTCAGAACAATCATTCTCCACCTGTAGGTCCACTTAATTTAGAAAAGCAAAACGGCTTTTATTTTGGAATAAGTGCATCCAGAGGCAGAGTTCTTTCAAAATAGCTAATCCAGTCATTGCCACATGTAAACAAGCCCTTATAAATTGATGGGGATGGTAAAGGACTTGTGAAGGTATGGCCCGGGACTTCTTACTCAATTTGCAAGTGCTTACTTAGAGCTATCTTCCTCAGGGCTAACATGGTGATCAACAGAGCTTACAGAGAGCCAGGTTCAATTTAAACAACGTAGTCATATGTTTGAAAAAGAAATGAGCTTTGGAAAACTGTCTCCTCCTGCTGTCCCCCCAAGTTCCAAGTCTATCTTGCTTGAGTTGATCCTCACTTTTAAATACCACAGCCAAGTGGTAATCTAGGATTTAGCAGATCTCAGAAGTGTTGATTGCCCATAAGGCTGGGGCTGGGGATGAAGTACGTGCTGCCTCGTCTAGAACAAGCGAGTGACTGATAAAGGGTTTAGGTTGCTTGCAGCTAGGCTCTTGGCTTTGGCTGCAGCAGCAATGCCTTGCTGTGCGCAGACTGCAAAGAGAGGCGTAAATGTTAAGGTAGGAAATTAGAGAAAGAACAGATCTTTGCAGGATGGGCTATGTCATCTTGTGCAATACGTAGGGTGCTTCTCTGGTTTTCTTCCCAAGGCTTTTCTGGTGCTGGAGTGCTCCTGGGAAAGAAAGGGCCACCTCAGACTGGAAATCTGGGCTGAGGTTGCTCCGGCTGCGTTTGCGGTGGCTTAGTGCGTGTGTCCCCACAGCACGGCAGCAGCAAGAGCTATGTGGGAGATGCACAGTGACCTAGATCAGCACCCCTAACTCCTTCAGCTCCGCCAGTTGCTCCGTCCTGTGCAAGTGGGACGTGAACCAAAGAGCAGTCACGGCAGGGACTGACCTTGTTTTCTTGGAGAAACCTGTGTAAAAATGGATATAACACCACTCTTGACACCTACCTCACAGGATGTTGTGAAGCTTAATTAAATGTGTGCAAAAGCATTTTGAGATCCTTAGATGAAAGATGTTTTTATAAATGCAAATTATAATAATTACGGCTAGTAACCACCATCAACTACTGAAACAATTAATTCAGGCTGCCACAGGCCATCACAACAACGTGTGCAAAGAGGCATCAGCCATTTAATGACATATGTGCTGCGTGAGAACTCAAAGCCTTAAAAATGCTGTAAACAAAGAGGAAAAAACTAGGCACTCGGGGCTTGCCCCTGCCGGGTGCCGTCGGTGGAAGTTTCCTCTGTTGCTCCCACCACCCCCGTGTCCGCATTGCGACCCGTCCCCGAGGAGAAGAGCCCACCTTAAAGACTGCATCGGTGGGATCGTTTTAAGTCCCCATGACTTGCATAGAAATTGCAAGGAAACTGAAAATGACTGCGAGTAGCTTGGCTCACAAAACTGGGGCAAAACGCTAAATATAACTCTGGTTTTTGTTAATTCTCCCTCTCAGCCCCCAGCCCAGCCCACTTAGAGCATCACAGAACAGACTCTGGCTACAGGGTATTATCCAGCTGACTTTCCAAGGGTGAAAACAAAAGCTAAGCAATCAAGATGTGTCTGCCCAAATACTTAAAGGCCCAGTGCACACATTTAGTTGACAACTGACTGAAATCTGAACCATTTTGCCCAGCCTTTCTTGTTGCTTCAAAACTGATTTGGGCTTAAATAGCTAAAACCTACAGGTGTTTAAATGCCCTCCCTTGTCAGCAGAACAGCCTCATCAGACATGGTCTGAGGATGCGGTCAGACTGGAAGAGATATCCAAAGACCCCACAGGTGAATCCCAAAGAGCAGGCTAGCCCACCTGTGCCCCTCAGGCTTCTTTCATTGCTTGCCTTTAAAGACGAAAATTCAGAAGAGTAGTAGTTACTAAGCACCCAACTTACCGAGGCAATTAGGCTAAATGCACTGCAGCTAGAAATTTAAGCAATGCACTGAATTTAATTTGAGAATTCATGGTCATAAGACTGAAACCTTTAACATTTAACCTAGCAGCAAATTAAATCAGCTTTCTGATCAAGTGAAAAATTCTATGCCATTTAAGTTTGAAAATGTGAAGCATATACTTATTAAAAGGAGGCTGTTTTTTTTTTTCTTTTAATGAAGAAAAACTTGGGACCAGTTAGTTGCCTAAACCAAATAATGGAAAAATGGGAATACTATCCGTAAAGAAAGCCCAAATTACAAAACAGTATTGCTTTCTGGCTTCTGCCAGACTAATGTGCTCATAGTTAGCCGGCTTCATGGAAAAAACAAAAGTTACTTATGCTGGAAAGTTGTATAGACTAAACTTACTCTGATGTCAACGAGCTTAATACCTGCAGAGCTTAGCAGGAGCTAGCTTTCCATGTACCAAAACTGGAAATGCCTGTATGTTTTTTTCAGTCCCTTTAAAAAAAAATACTGACTTTCTATAATACTTTTTGTGCTTTAAGAATTAGGATACTAGGTTGGGAATTTCTTGGACAAGTTTGCATAAAACAAGGGCTAAGTTTTTGTGGGGTCTCCGTGTATGTGCGTATGGGCATAGAAAATTAGCAACACTGGTGCAACGCGCAGAAAACACGCTACACCGTAGGTACCTACACGTTCTTCTAAACCTACAAAGTCTAAAACTTTACTGTGATGTGTACGTACGCAAGTTGTGCGTTTGCACGCACACGCACACATATACGTACGTACACCCACAACGCGCACCGGCACCCTGCTGCTAAGCTCCCTTAACGACACTCGTACAGCGCTCTCTTCAATGTCTCCTGGCTAAATCCTACCGTATGAGACAAAACTTGGGCGCATTTTCTAAATGCACCTCAAGGCACTAGGACATGAAAGAAGTTGGGGTATTAGAGCACGTCTTGTTTTAACCACCTCCGGAGCGCCCTGACTGACACTTGCCCATTTTCAGGGAAGGTGTGGCTAATGAAGCCACTGAGGCAGCTGTAAGGGCAGGTCCTCCCTGATGGGCATTTACGGCCCGTCACTCACCTGGCTGCACAGACTCGCTGATCACCACCAGCACATTCTGTGGTCCAGGCGCCCAAAGGCCCTAAAAGCCCAAGGGACCCTACCGGCATCTGAAAACCCCGACTGATGGGTTGACGCTTTCCTCCCCACCCCTTACCATTAGAAGAGACTAACTTAGAGGGAAAATGTAAAGCTTTGGGAAGGGGACACACTACGCCTCATACGCCTTTTCAAAGGGGCCATGCAACCTTGCAGAAACACCAGATTTTTCTTTCCCAGGCTGTTCCTTCCACTCCCTGGGAAGATCTTCCACCTGACTGGTATCCCTCAATTATGGAGTGGCATGAATACCAGTTTTTTTTCCTAAAACCTCACGGAGGTAGTTTACATTATACGCTGCCTTCTGCAAACACAAACACTTTCTCCCCGCCTATTTAAATAAACTCCGTCAGCAGGCACAGCGGCTGCGGATGCCGCTTGGGAAGCTCAGAGCCCCGGAGGGAGCTGTGGGCAGCTCCTGGCGTTGCTTGTGCTGCCGAAGGTAACCAGGAGGAAAGTCCACGGGAAGCCATGCAAAGAGCTGATGGCTGATGCCAAGGAAAAAAATAAAATAAAATCACCACGGCTGCCGCTGGAGTCCCCTCACTGCCCCACGTCACTCCCTTTCTTGCTCCCCTTCTCACTGAAGTAGACAACAGGAGTTTGGAGATAAGATTCTGTCTCAGACAGATGGTTGTCTTTTCGGAAAACATTATTTTTTTTTTAGAGAAGGTGATTAACCTAGGCTGCATTCTCTGATATCTGTTGAATACAGCGTTGCTTGTCAGCCACTCCTTTCATCACTTAAAGTGCATTTTGTACCCATGAAAAGCAATTAATGTCCAACAGGGAAAGTTTGCCCTTACAAAACATCTTTCCACGTTCCTGCATTGCCGCAGCGATCTTTTTCTTTCCTTACATGCCAGCACCAGTCCTTCCCACACAGACGTGCATCCCCCCGACGGTTACTCTCCACCCGGTTATCACTGCATCCTTGTGGTCCTTCCTTACAGCCCGACCCTGCTCCCTCTGCCTCTTCTCCGACTTCGGGTGGCAATCCTTCCTTGCTCTTCACATTTTGCAGGACATTTTTGGACTGGTTGAGGCTGCAGGTGGGAACTCAGCCCATCGTCGGGAGAAGGGATCAGTCAGAGGGAGACTGTCACCACGATCCTTTCTGACCTGTAAAGAGCGGCTTGAAGCAATACTCCCTCTGCAAGAACAGTGCTCAGTTTAAAGCGGGCTCACAGCTCTCTGCTGCTTCTAGGTCTATTTTACTAACGATTTTGCTTCAAAATCACCAAAATTACCTTTGGACTCACTTAAGCTAACTCTGGGTGAGAGTGCCATGTGAGCAGGCGGTGCCCGGCCCCGGAGCCTCGGCTCATACCTTCCGCGGGGCTCCGACGGAGCGGGGG